>NW_026705515.1:0-50001 GCF_029867415.1 Vicia villosa | reverse complement strand
TAACAAGATCATCACTAGTAGCAGTAGTAACACGACCATCATCATGATCTTCACGATCTCTTTGTTTAGGCTTGATTTTCTTGCCTTTGTTATCCTTTTCCGTTGATTAGAATACTTCTATAAGTGTCATGTTTTTTTGACAATAATGACACTCCAAATTCTTTATTTGTGGCTTGGACTTGCTTCTTCTATTCTCTTTACCACCCTTCGTTTCCTTTTTCTGGTTTCTCCCCTATTTTCAGTGACAAGTACCTCATATTGAGATGCAGAACCATGTGCCTTCCTTCTCATATCCTTATTAAGAGTACAACCCTTAACCATTTCAAAAAAACAACACCCCTAGGAGCAAAACTTATGATCGAAACCTGAAATGTCTCCCAAGACTCTGGTAAATATAGCAATAGAAATAGTCTCAAAAAATCATCATTAAATTTAATACACATTCCTGACATCTGATCAACGAGCCCTTGAAATTCACTCAAGTGATCTGAAATAGAAGTTCCATCCTTATACTTCAAACTTATGAATCTATTCAACAAAAACAGTTTATTATTCTCTGATTTAGATGCATACAAGGACTCTATGTTCTCCCAAAACGTTTTTGCATGTGTCTCATTAGCAGTATGATTATAAAAACTATCTTTTACATTTTTCTAAATAAAATCACGTGCCAGTAGATCTTTAAACTCCCATTCTTCATCGGACATAAAATTCGAATTTGCGGAACTAAACATTGGTAAATGCAATTTCTTAACAAATAGTAAGTATTTCATCTTTCCCTTCCACAAATGGTAATTAAAACCATTCAACAACATCATCTTCATATTTGTATTTGATTTCATTATTCAAACTAGTAAAATAGCCCTTGACTGAGAGTTCTGATACCACTCTGAAGGGAAATGAACACAAAATAATAGACCAATACGCAATGAGTTAGTTCTCTGATTGTGTGATTGGCATTAATTTTAGTAAAACAAATTAGACAATAACATGTTAAATAGAATGTTCTAACTTGCAGAAAATATATGTTCTATCAACTACAACTAGTATAACATGTCGAACAAGATATCCCATGCAGGATCATCCAACATCGTGATTGTGTATTAAGCTGAGCTTTTGGAATCTGTTTAAGTTGTTACAAATGCATAATATTATGGGAATATTATGCAATCCAATATGGCGCTTAATTTAAGGATAAAAGATTTTATTTTTCTAAGATGTATTCATAGTTTCTAAATATGGAGATTATTTAGGAAACTAATTATTGAAGACCTATTTTTATGGAGAAGGTTTAGCATATTTTTAGCAGTCTCCTTGCTGCATTTTGAAGCCCAAATCCAGACCACATGTGTGCTTTAAATAGAAGACAACAAACCTAATTGAAGAGTGGAACTTATGGTGTAATAGGTTAGAGTTTATGTTAATTATGAGCCTCTCTAATATCATTCTTGATAAAAGAGTAAGAATCTTTTCATTATGTTGTAAGTTATGTCATTCATTCATAAGTTGTTATTATTGAATGTTTGTATGTCACTTAGGTATCGTTGATACATAGTTCTAAGTGTGTGTGGCTTGAGTCTCAAGATATTGTTCTTGATCGAAGCTTTTAAGCAAGATCAACTATTATTCTTGATTAAGAGGTTCTTAATCTAGTATTTCTTATAATTGAAGATTGAGGTAAAGGGTTGTCAATATTAGTAACTGGGATTGATACTGTGAGACATCACTGCAGTGATTGGAAGTGAGAGGGGTTTCTCATATCTAGGAGGTTTCTGGGAAGAAGTTGCACTGGATAAGGATTAAGTGAGAAGTTGTAAATCGGAGGTTGTTTAGCTTCAAATTGATACTGTTAATAGTGGATTTCCTTCATGGCTTGGTAGCCCACAGAGTAGGTGTTATTGTACACCGAACTAGGTTAACAATTCTCTGTGTTCATTTACTTTTCAACATTGTTTCAAATCATGTTTACCTTGCCATTGTATATTGTTTAGAGATCAATGTATCAACATCTCTTAGGACATCTGAGATCTGAATATCAGAATTTCAATTGGTATCAGAGCAAGCATCCTATTCTATATCTGGATGAGATTCAGAGAAGATACTTTCTGGTTCAATGAACAGAGAAGAAGGATTTAATTCATATTTGAGACTAACTTTGGGATGCAAGAAACCTATGTTGTTTGGATATACAAATTTGGATTTAGTCGGAAGCTTAGATGATCAAAAATCTACTTTGGGGTATAGGGCGACTTTTGTCGGGGAGTCTTGGCTTAGCAATCAAAGTTGCAAAAGTGTGTCACACTCTCTACTAACGAAGTCGAGTTTATATCCGTCGTGGAAGCGTCAAAGAGTTATTATAGTTGAGGAAATTTACAATGGAACTTGGTGTGAAACAAGAAAAGTATGTCTTGTTTTGTGATAGTTAAAGTCCCATTCACTTATCGAAGAATTCCTCCTTTCACTCGAGGTCGAAGCATATTGATTTTCGTTATCATTGGACTCGTGATGCATTAGATTTCAAGTTGATGGAGCTTGAGAAGATTCACACTGATGACAATGGTTCGGATATGTTGACAAATGTGTTACCTAGGGGAAAGTTTGAGTTTTTTTATAAGGAAGCCGGACTGGTATTGCCCTCAAACTAGTCGGTTAGGGGATTTTGTTGGGATATTCCTACTATTTGGAGAGACCCAGTTTGATGTAGGTTAGTGGGTCATATGTATGTAAGCCTTTGTTAATATCCAACAAAGATAATTAGGTAATTCATTGTGTGAGAAAAACAACAAGAAAAACTAGAGAGAAAACAATATTCATGCAACCCCATTTTAGTATAGAGCAGTTCTACGAAATCGGAGCTTGTGCAAAACTCAACGGTGGGATCGTCCTGAAATTTTGGTACAGTGTTCATGACTGATAGGAGCAAATTCTGAACGGTGGAGATTGAATTATGAGCTTTGTAAGCCAGTATGTTGAGTCAATCTTTGAGGTCAGAATTTCTTGGTGTTTTTGGATTGTTTTGTCTTTCTTTATTCTTGTTGTATTCCAAGATTGATTGTAGATCTTGATGATGTTTATGTATGCCTCTAACTAATATTAAGGAGAACCTTTAGTGTACCTATTGTTGATTATAGTGGTGATTTTAAGTGGTCTACGAGTCCCGTGGTTTTTTACTCCTAGTTAACGAAGGGTTTTCCATGCTAAAATTGTGTTGTGTTGTTTGGTGTGTTTTTGTTGATTGTCTCTATGATGTGATATTTGGGAGAGTTTGTGTTGTTTGATTATTCCGTTGTATTTGTGATTTCCTCCCAACATGGCTATCTTGAAGAAACTCACAAAACTCTTAAACATGTTTAATTCAATCAACATACTTGTAAGTTTTCTTATAGGCTTGACTTGATCAGAGAGAAGGTGTGAAAGAAAAATACTCAAGGTTTTCTAGATTTGTGAAAATTTGTTTGTTGATTATTTTCATAATACACAACTATGCATCATGTGTTATATGTGAACAACTCTGTAATATGAGATAATGACAAAATGGACAATTGATTTGAGTAAAATCTATAATCATGATTTGAATCAAAGGAAAAAATAACTTGATTCAATGTGATAAAATTTGAAAATGGCTTGTTTGATTCGGATAATGATTTGGCACATGTGCTTCAAATCAAGCAATCATATCATTCAAAACTTAGTTATTTTTCAAAATTTTGACTGATCATGATTCAAGTCATAGACTATTGTGATTTGCATTAAAATTTTATGTGATTCGAATCAGACACTTCGTTGATTTAAATCACATTGTAAGTGCAAAATACACATTTCAAATTGAATTATTGATTCAAATCAATCATATGCTTGATTCGAATCAAGCTTCAAAAGTTTATTGTTTTAAGCTTTCTAACTTGTGATTTAAGGCACCCCATATATTGACTTTGACATTATAATAAATTCAAATTTAATTAAGTTAGAGTGTATACTCAAGGTACGATTCTAAAAATAAATAAAAAAAATTCAAATTGCAACAAAATCCCTTTTTATGTTTTTATTCTAATTATTGTTCTATATGTCCTTTGGTGAAATTTAAAATATTTTCTTTTGATTTAGTACATTGTGATACGTGGGGGACTTCTTTTCCTCTCCACATATGATTGTAGAAAAATAATTAGCTCGACACAACTATAACACTTGGTTTGACACACAACCAATCATAATTTTTTTATTAATTAAAAAATAAAAATAAAATTGTCTCTCTCCTCCATTATCACAACCATCTCATGATGCCAATTAAAAACAGAATTAAATGTTAATAAATTTTAATTTTCTCTCTTTATATTGGTTGTTCCTAAAAATATGAATTTAAGTTTGGATTTCTCATGATTGTAGTAATATTTTCTTATTGTTGTTGATGACTCCAATAGGTTCACATAGATACACATGATGAAATAAAAGTTTGATGCTTCAGAACTATTAAAAGAATTAATTTTCTTATGTCAGAACTCTAAAAATATGAATTTAAGTTTGTATTTCTCATGATTGTAAATAATATTTCCTCTCGACCACCTTTAATATTGATTTCTAAAAATGTCTCATTTTCGTCCATTATATAATATTGAATTACTTGAAAAATTTCAGTTAATTTGTCAAGTTGCAAATTTTTAATGATTAAGATCTGGCTATGAGTGATTAAATAATAAATTCAATAAAAATTTGCAACTTGAAGGGCTATTCCTAAAAATCCGAACTAATTATTATTAATTGAAACTATAGGATCTTTTTTTTATTCCATTGTCAGATTTTAAATTGTTGAATGGTCTCATTTGAAAACAATTAGATGATAACAAAATTATCCAAGATCGGTATTCTTGATTTCTATTCAACAACATACAAATAGTTTCGTGATTTTGACAAAGTGATTGTTGAATTTTTCCCTTGGAATGAATAGAAAAAATGGATTGATTTGATCCGATTTATTATCCCCCATCAATCCTAAACCAGATGGATCATTTCTTTTTCTAATATACGAAGAATTCGATTTTACTAAGTTAATTATTAAAAAATACTCAATCAAACCATTTGTACTTACTTTAATAAAGGAAGCATGGGCCTCCTCATTGGGGGTGGGAATAGGCCAGGCCGGCCTACAGGGGCCTACGGCCCAGCCTACATAGGCCTAGGCCAGGCCAGGCCTATTTAATAAAAAGGCAAGGCTTAGGCTTTTTTAAAAGCCTATTTTATTAAATAGGCCAGGCTTAGGCTATTAATAAAGCCTATGAAGTCTTATAGGCCGGCCTATATTTTCATATATATTAGAAATATGCTAAATAAGTTGGTCCATGTAGACATATATATTAGAAAAAAAGGCTAAATAGACTACCATATATATATATATATATATATATATATATATATATATATATATATATATATATATATATATATATATATATATATATATATAACAAAGGCTAAATAGGTCTACTTATATATGCATATATAGGCCGACCTATAAGGCTTCTTAAGTAATATGGATAAATTAAAAACTTTAATGAAATAAAGGCTTTTTAAATAGGCTTTCAGGCCAGGCCAGGCTTTTAAAAAGGCCAGGCCAGGCCTAAAAACTGAGCCTATGATAGGCCTTAGGCCAGGCTTAGGCCTTTTAAGTTTATCGTAGGCCAGGCTCAGGCCTTCTAAAGCCTAGCCTAGCCTAGCCTATTTCCACCCCAGTCCTCAATAGAAGAACTTTTTTTGCCGTGATCCCAATTAAAGACTAAACAAGTCCGAACTAATTGAATCCTTCTGTCGGAAATTCCCCAAATGGATTTTCTATTTCCATAAAGAATATAATTGACAACTTTTAGTTCCAGATTATCCTTTTCCTGGAATAGATCTTGGGGAAAAAGTTTTACAAAATTGATTATGTCCGGTATTTCATATAAAATTTTAGGTCGAACCAAAACAAACGACTTTTTCTTGGTAGTTGCGATCCATTGGACATAGATCCAATTTTTAATTTTTTTTATTCCATGCATTTTTTTCTGTTCCGGGCGGTGTCAAGATGACAATGTGTTGGGATATCTTAACCATCTCTCCAGGAAAATGGATATTTCCAGAAAAAAATTATTTATTTTTCTTTTCTAATCAGACTAATCCACCTACTCGACTTCTTATATTGTGATTGGTCACTAGTACAAAAATGTTAATTTACACCCGTTTTTTTATTAAATTTACACCCATTATTTTTAATAAAAATCGGGTGTATATCCACAGGGTGAGAAATGTCTAACGCATTTACACCCGTTTAAAACGGGTGTAAAACGGGTGTAAATACGTTCGTAATCACTCCCTATTTTAAGAATATCGGGTGTAAATATGTTCTACGTTACACCCTATTTTAACAAAAATCGGGTGTAATTGGGCGTAATTACGCTTTTAATTACACCCTATTTTAATAAAAATCGGGTGTAATTACGTTTTTAATTACACCCTGTTTTAATAAAAATCGGGTGTAATTGAGCGTAATTACGTTTTTAATTACACCCTATTTTAATAAAAATCGGGTGTAATTGAGCGTAACTACGTTTTAATTACACCCTGTTTTAATAAAAATTGGGTGTAATTGGGCGTAATTACGTTTTAATTACACCATATTTTAATTAAAATCGGGTGTAATTGGGCGTAATTACGTTTTAATTATACCATGTTTTAATTAAAATCGGGTGTAGATACCTTCTTAATTACACTCTATTTTAATAAAAATCGGGTGTAAATACGTCATTTATGAATGAACAATTATATTATATTTAAATCTATTTACACCCTATTTCATATACACCATTTAGTTATATTTCATTTTCAGTCATAATATTACAAATATTATAAAATCATACACATAAAAATCATATTTGAACTAAGTCAATATTTTTAATATTAACCAAAAAGTATACAAAATCATGTGCATTCATAATATTTCAAGTACTATAAAATCATACACATAAAAATTATATTTTAACCAAGTCATAACACTTTCTTCATATATAATTTTACGCCATACTTGACGGTTAGCTTCGGTGTTCTCTAGTCCAATTGAATCCAACCGCTTTCCACATGTAGCATTGGATTCATCCATGGCCAAAATACCACGCCCTGGAGAAGCAATTGCTTTCCACAATTCGATCCCACACAACAAACCTCTAATTTCTTAAAAAATGTTAAAAAATGTTTTCTACATTGTGTGAATATGCAACTTCCAAAGGATCCTCGGCGGTTTTATACCAGACCTTGATAGTGCAGTTTGATGAACCGGATAGCAAGAATTTGTCCCAACAAATAAGGGATGTGACTTCTCCTGTATGTGCATTGAGTGTCATTTTACACTCAAATTTGTGTAGGTCCCAA
This sequence comes from Vicia villosa, assembly GCF_029867415.1. Classification (NCBI taxonomy): domain Eukaryota; kingdom Viridiplantae; phylum Streptophyta; class Magnoliopsida; order Fabales; family Fabaceae; genus Vicia; species Vicia villosa. The sequence continues at coordinate 42,606 of NW_026705515.1, read as the reverse complement.
ACCTGAACAAAACAATAAGAAATCATTATCAATTTATCAAACAAAACATATATTAAGCAACAAGCAATTGTGTAGAGCTAACATAGAAAAGCAAAAAACCACTGAAGATTCACAGAGACTCTTTATTGCCAAACAATCAAAATATACCTTGATGCTTTGATCCTTGGATCCTGAGTACAACATCTTGTTACATCCAACAGCCAGGCAAACAACAGATTTAGTGTGTCCGCGTAGTGATGCAACCAGTTCAAAAGGGGAATTGGATTTAGAACTGCCTCTCCATGCAAAAATTACACCATCATGCGATTTAAATAATCTAACTCAACATAAAACCAGGAATGTAAATTCCGGCAATGTTCACCACGAACACAATCGCCATTCATCCAATATTTGCAGACATGCTTTGGAGAAACCTTAGCAATTTGTGTCTTTTCTCTGTCATCTCCAATAGTAGCATCTTTGGGAAGTGATTTCTCGTCCCCGATCTTGCGAATAAACAAAGTCTTCGTGTTACATTTGGGAGGCAACTTGTCATCTCCAACCCTTCTATTTAAAAGGGGGCTGCTGACATTATGTTCCCAGTCACGTTTGGGAGGCAACTTGTCATCTCTTACCAGTGGTCTTACTACGAAATCTATAGTGGGTTCCCTCAAAAGTTTATTACATAAAAATATGTTTGAGCAATCTTACAAATTAATGTTTTTGTTTAACAACTGGATATATAAACTTACGATATTGATGAACAAGTCTTCGCTTTCTGAAGCAATCAAATCTCCGTTATGATTAAAACTAATTGTACGAACCGACCATCTGAGAAACATAACATTCCGAGTTTGTCACAAGAAGCTTAACATTAACTATATCTTGAAAAACAAGAGTTGAATACAATAAACAAACGTTGAAATTAGGGAAAACTTACTCGAGCTTAGTAAAAGTACGCACACAAAGCATCTCTGAGATAATGTGGATGATTAAGTTCGGTAATTACCATGCACTCCTTGGTCTTGACCATCCGTAATAAGACGGGCATAAACAACAGCATGTGTAGATACTTTACCCAACCCACCAGGCCACCACTGTTTAAATGAACAATATAGAGTGAGATATATCCAATAATATTGTAAGATTCTAAAATCCCAAATAGCATAGAACGGAGGTCCTGGACATGAAACTCGTAAATGCTCATAAATTTCAAAAAGGAATCAGCAATGTAATACTCTAATGATTACGACATTTGAATCTTAAGAAAAACACCACATAAACTCAGCACATGCAAGAGATCGAATTCAATACTAAAAGTGAAAAGAAAAAGAAAAAACAGAGTTAAATTTATCCAATAGAGTTTGTTTAAATTTAATACATGCCAAAGCTTTGCATCTACTACAAGAATAAAGAGCTTACATGAATAAGGTTGTGCGTATCTTGTATCTAGTCCTCAGAAAAAGTTTAACTCGATGTATGATACAACAGAAGTTCCTCGTGGGAATTTTACGCCATGCTTGACGGTTAGCTTCGGTGTTCTCTAGTCCAATTGAATCCAACCGCTTTCCACATGTAGCATTGGATTCATCCATGGCCAAAATAAGTGCGTTGTCGTCAGATTTCAACCATTTTCCGATCTGCATATCTCCAAACATTCCAGCATCTCCGAATGCCATGGCAGATGTTATCAGTGACTGAAGATCGATGTCTGCTTCCCCCATTATATCATCCGCAGAAAATGTGTTATGATCAAATAGTTTCTGCAACATAGCCAATCGATAAGATTTAATAACATATTCACAAACATGAAAGGTGATCATACATACAGAATTTAGTGTCTATCATTCACGGTATAAAATTCAATCATACCAATTTCAGCTGTCCATAATTCTCCGGAACATGTCTGTTCCTCGTTCCAGACTGTATTCAAATTACTCTTCACTACACTTGTCTGTATAGTCTGTATGCCGTAGCACCAAATCAAATTTCAGAAAGAAAATTGTCACCGCTTATGATTTTCAACTATGAATAAAATATAAGAAAACAGCAGTTCCTCGATGAAATATATGAGAACAAACAACCTGTGTGCCGAGGTTCAAAACAACATATGGGTCACTTGACTTTATATCCCGAATGGCTAAATTTGTGCCTTTAATCACTTTCACCTTTAACATTCCAATAAATTCTACCATACCTTCCTGTTGTCACCACCAATATCAATCACCATCCAAGGAAATCACTAACAAGAATAGCTACATTGCCATTACTTAAGAAGTATACGACAATGTAACATGCTTCATGTCATCTATATTAAATTGTTTTTCATAATAAAACTTGTAGGCTTTCATCAGGTACAACAATGATTCAACTAAGTGAAAATCTAGTTCACAAATATATGCGTACTAGTTTTGGTCTCCCTCATTCGTAAAAGCAGAAGATAAACAAAAGACTTAATGCAAAATCGAAGTTACCATTCTCTGTGAGCTAGCGCTTTTAAAACTATCCATAAAACTACTTTTGGAAGTACTTGATAGGCTGCTTTTTCCAGACACAATGCGCAAACTAGGCTTCAAATATTCTTGCAAATCATATTTTGACCTGCAGCCAAAATAGCCGCGATTAAAACGGAAGTAGTTGAAAGAACAGCAGAATGTCAAGAAAATAAATGATTCAGCCCCAGAAAGTGGGAGATGGGGAGGAAAAACAATATTCAGCATTGCCTACTTCATGGAGATCAGAGATATAGGATTTTTAAAAGGAACTAAATGATACAGCTTGCAGATGATTCACTGCATATATGGAAGTATGTCTAACCGTATAAACTTTGAGCGCTGCTCGTTACCATCTTGTCCGGGTTTCGTATATCCTTCAGGAAAATAAGCCTCGTAAATTGAATTAGCTCAAGCATTTCCCCCAACTTCTATCATTGCGTCTACTTCATCTTCTGACCACTCATATCCAATGTCACAGACAAAACCTGAAAGTAAAAATAATGCTGTCAAACCAAAAATCATATTCAAATTTGCACAATCTTAACTTGATAGCCACGGTCTACTGCACACCAAAATTAGCTCTTATACTGTAGTGTATTTGATCACAACTGAGAGATCCATTGAGGGTTGGGCCGTGAGAGTTGGAGCATGGTCGGACCATAATGGGTACTGAGGAAATGACAAAAACATGTAACTTCAGAGCCGAAACAACTCCTGCAAAATTACTTTGACGAAATAGACTCAATTCCGTATGGTAATCTTCTTCCGGATGATATTCTAGAGATCGAACACATCACCCCCTTGTGCAAATGCAGGTATCACTTTACAAACTTCATGAAAGGCTTGTTTAAATAGTTGTATCATACATGACAATATTGTCGTCTATTTCCATAAGCTAAGCCAATATTAAATAAATAGAAACTGATCGTAACCACTAAGAGGAATATCATTCCAAAAAAATGTCAAGATCACTAATAAAAGAAACAAATTGAAGGAACTTAAAGCATAAACACCTGAATTTGCTAGAATCAGAATGCTTAAACATTTACATTTAAGAATGACTTGTTCTAGCTTAGTGTTCCAATAGTAAGGCCAGAAATGATGTCTTTGCACATTACTTAGCTCTTCACCCAGCAACTTCTCATTGTTTGTCCCCACATCAATGGTAATAGGCAAGGACTGAATTTTTTTAAAACAAAGTAAGAAATCATAATTCTTAAACTTAAGTTTGTGACAAGCATTATAGGCAAAAAAACACGTACGGAAGAAGGGCGAACTCCGCCAAGTGAAGTGTATAAAGAAAGTTTTCCAACTGGTATTCCCATCCCCTGAGAATACAACATACATTATCAAAGGAGATATCATATGAATATAATCATCACAAATGATAAATGTAATCAAATATAATAGAAATTACTTGACAACCAAGATCCCCAAGACCTAAAATCCACTCTCTATCAGTTATAACAATGAGTTTAACGTTCTTCTCAGGCCAATTCCTAAGTACTTCCAGAACCTTTCCTCTTTAAACCCAACCAAACAGAAAATGGAACGATTACTTTGTGACAAAGAATAGACACAACATATAAAAATTCAACTATAAGCACAATCCAAAAGTCTAAGAGGATAAAGGAGAAATTGAACTGAAACTTACTTCTCTTTCAAACCTATATAAAGAACTTGAGGACAAATGAAGATGATGATGCAAAAGCCTATCCCATCTTTGATGCATAATATTCCAGTACATTGTATAATCCTGCACTAATCCACTCGAGATTTCCAAAATCTTCAAGTATCAAATCAATGCAATGAGCTGCAGAAGGACACCAATAAATGTTAGGAAAAGCATCGGTAAGCCTTTTCCCGGCAACAACATATTGTTCTTCTCCCGATGTAATCACTTGCACAATGTGCCCAACCCCAACTTCTTCCACTACTTGTTTTATCAGCTCGCATAAAAGCTCGGCTGATTACAATACGTACAAAGGTAACCCTATCGAATACCTTAGATGATTACAATGAATTGAAATTGAAATCAAATTCAAATAAATTATTATTTCCATTTGTATCAGGTTGTCCGAAAATACGAGATATGTTGCAGAAGCAACACGAGAAAGTGATAGCTCACATCAATCGTGACAGAACCGGAGAACCCAAAGGCCCAAACCGGGTACCTCCCAATCAACAAAATCAACCTGAAATATAGCACAACAAAAACAAAATCAACCTGAAATCAACAAAATCAACCTGAAATATAGCACAACAAAATCAACTATCCTTTCTGAGTCTACACTTTCAAAATCAACAAAATCAACCTGAAATATAGCATAACAAAATCAACTATCCATTCTGAGTCTACACTTTCAAAATCAACTTGAAATATAGCACAACAAAATCAACAAAATATAAAACCCTAATTCTTCAGCTACCAATGTCGCTCAAAGTATAAAACCCCTAATTCTTCCTTACTAATGTCCTCTCACTTTCGAAAAAAATGAGAGTGAGAGAGCGGTGCGGTGTTGGAGAAGAAGAGAGCTTCGTTTCTCTACCAATGTCGTCGCAGGAAGTTGAGTAAAAGCATTAGCTCCGTGAAAGGAACTGAGAGCTTCGTTGTCGTCACCATTGCTGAGTTTCGTTGGGTTTCGTTGATTGTTCAGATAGTGGATTGAAAAATGGGTTTCGCTGAGTTCCGCAAAATGCATGCATAATGGGTTTCGTTGGGTTTGGTTAATATTTTGTTCAGAGAGAAAAATGGTTGATTGAAAAATGTTTTATTCATTAATATTTTAACGGGTGACATATCCACATCAATATTTTATTCATTAATACTCCCTCATTAATATTCACTTAACTAGTTAATAATATTTTGGGTTATAAAAATAAATATTTTTTTTAAGTCTATTTAAATTTACGCCCGATTTTTAATTTAACGGGTGTAATAGAGATTTAAATATAATAATATTTTTAATTTACACCCGTTTTTAAAAAAATAGGGTGTATATTTTCACATGATTAATCATAAACTGACACTTTATTTACAAAAGTGCCATCGTGTTTCTTATTTACACCCGTTTTTATTATATCGGGTGTAAATTTTAAAATTATATTGTTCATTTTGCACTAGTGGGTGTTCCTATTTCAACAAGACTATTATTCCGAACCATTAGGGAAGAAGTTTCGGGTAAAATAAATATTGCATTTTTCTTTTTATACCAAAAGTATTGAATTTAAGTCCAATTCTCAGGTGGGTTGCTAGATATTAGAGTTTTACCTAATTCATCTTATAAAACCGGTCGATAAGGTGAGAAGTGTCATTCTATATAAATTTTTTTCAAACTTTTATTTTTAACCAATGTGGGACTTACGATATTTCTAACACAATGGATATCTTTGTTTCAAATTGGATTACTTATTACATTTTGGGGTGATGCAGTGCCTACTGAAACTCATTCGATTAACAAGACAATATCAAAGGTTATAGATAACTACACTCCTTACCGGTTACTATATGGCGGAATTCCTGAATATAAACATATGGAAATCTTTGATGTTTTCGTTATGCTACTAATGCTTCCATTCATAAACATAGATTCATACCATGTGTTTTTCTCGGTTATCTTCCCAACTACAATGGCTACAAACTTTAATATTTCATAGATAGCCTCTATCTTATATATAAAGATGTCACATTTTCTAAATATATTTTATCCTTGTCGCAATTAGTCTTGTTAGTATTGGATATGGGCCATGTAAAGCTCAATTTAGTGTTGTAATTGGAAAGCAATTTGTGTAACTGTTCTGTTAGTTTCAATAGAAAATTAACAGGTTTAGTACTTTAGTTTCAAATGTAAGTATACTGTATAAAAGGGAATTGTGAATGAATAAGAAAATAAGTATTGCATACAGATCCAATTTTAACAATTGGCATCTCCAAGTGATTTTGTTGTGCATGAGCAAAGGATGAAGGGTCACCAAAAGGAAGAACAACTCTTGAAGGTGTCAATCTCGGGCAATGGTAGAGGCTATTAGTACAAGACAATGAGGTAGAAATCGATGTCAACATAAAAGTAAAAAATTCAAGAAGTACAACAACAACATGTGATCATAATGTAGATGAAGACTCTCCAAACTTGTCACAAGGGAGGAGTGCAAATAGTACAAGACAACCAAGCACCAGAATCAGAAAACCACCAACTTGGTCAGATAGCTATGAAACAATCATCAAAGGGAATTCATAAGAAGATCATGTTGTGGAACTACTAAATATGGTATCAATAGGTTATGATGATGATCCATGCACCTATGAATAAGCTGTAAAGCATGAGGTTTGGAGAAACGATATGGATCCTAAAATAAAATACATGGAAACTAGTATCATTGCCTTGTGGATACATAAGACTAAGTTCAATGAGGAAGGAAACATTGAAAAACATAAAGCCAGATTAGTAGAGAGTGAAGGATACAGGTTGCAGAAGGCATTGTATGAATTGAAGCAAGCACCAAGGACATGGTATAGCAAGATTGAAACATACTTGGCAGAACATGGTTTCAACAAGCGTTTCCATGAGCACACCCTGTTCACAAATAAAGATAAGATGTGAGAAACAGTTTAATAGCAAGTCTCTTGTAGATGATCGTATCTTCATTGGTAACAGTAGGGAATTGTTTGAGGAATTCAAAATCTCTATGGAAATGGAGTTTGATATGACATATTTTTTGAATTGGTGCATTGTGGTTCTGTCAATCAACTCTCTGATAAAAATGAAACCAACTCAAATGGACCTTTGCATACAGTTTCAGTTTTAACAATCCTTCAAAATCAATTTGACCAACTCAAATGAAACCACTTATGATCGTGTCATAACCAAACCTTTACTTGCCATACTCATCACACATGGTCAACTTCAACTCAATGACCCTCATGATCCTTCTAATATACCATCCACGAACCATGATGTTCAAAATCTTCTTTTCGACTTAGCAAGCTCAATTTCTAGTTAAAATTGTTGTACTTTTTTTAATTAACTAGCCCAATTTATAGTTTATATTACTGTTGTTTGGTGTAAGGGTGAGTGGTTAAGTTTCACACTCCTTTTGAATGGTGAAATATTAAATTTATAAGTCTCAGACTCCTTATGAATGGTGAAATATTAAATGGGAGATTCTACGGTGCATTCGTCCGTTTGACTTCAGTGGTGAAGTCACTGCAATTGACCAATAGAATTAAAGCCCTAATCAACCCTAATTAATTCTAAGTTAATTTAAGCCACATCAGCTCTATGGTAAAAATAACTTTACTGTGGGACCCATTTTTAAAAAAAACTTTTGATTATTGCATATAAGTCCCCATTCATTTAATAATATCTTACAAATTAAAATTAACTTTTATTAGATTACAATTTTTTTTAAACTCATATTATCGTTCTTCTTCTTCATCCTTCACCCTTCTCCCAACTTTCCTTCAAAACCCTAAATCCCTAAATTCCATCCATATGTTCTTCTTCTGCAACCTTCTCCCAAATTGGACATACTCCGTAATTCTTCAAATCATATGTTCTTCTATCTTCTTCCACTTTCGATTTTTGTTTACTCTCTCTGCGAACCTGCGAACAGATGAACATGACTTCGACCTCTTCGGCGTCAACGAAATCATATTCTCAAGGTTGGTGAAGACAATGAGATCGATAAATATGGACGAAAGATGAAGCTGCTCAAGGTGAAGGATGGGACACTCCCACCCATTTTTTAACCGTGTTCATGTTTGATGTTGAGCTTTCAGAGTAAATTTGCGTGTAATTCAGATCTGGTTCTTTTTTCAGCAGATCATCTATGGTACAAAGCACAATGATTCCATGTTGTAGCCTCCTTTGACAGGTTCATATCGATCCAATATGTATATTTTCCAATTCTATGTGATTGTGGATTAGATTTGTATTTATGTAATTAATGAATTCTGAAATGGAATTGAATTATCCAGAAATTGTGTAGTTGTGGATTAGGGATTGTATTTTATCATATGCATGAATTCTGAATTTGCATTTGAATTGAATTTTGAGGTAGTTAAATAAGATTTCACATATCTGATACATATGTTTATCTTATGGTTTGAGGACACATTTAAATGGATATGCTCCTCCATTGGGCTGTTGATTTTTTTGTTATTTGTTACCCTGTTTGATGCAGGTTTTATTAGCCTTATTGGTTTTGTGGTGAGCTTCTGTCTATGATGGTTAAGCATGTTGTGTGTGTCTTGGATGGTTAAGCATGCTGCTTCTGTCATAGATGGTTAAGAATTACGTGGATTCTGACCTATGGTGGTTAAGCATTATGCCCTTTGTTGGCTTTATTGATCTTTGCTTCTGTTAAATAGTTAAGCCTCGAATTATTGCCTTATGGCTTTAATTAGGCGGCAAAGTAATTTTCAACTTCCTGTAATGGAATCGTACAAGACATATTTGTCAATCTGAATGTAAAGAAGAATAAATTATCCATAATATAAACATTATTACAGCATGAGTTAACCATTCAAAACATATATTGATAACCAAAAATATAATTGCCTAAAACTTGCTCTGAAATATTAACTCTTTTCTTGCTTTCAGGGGTTTGTTTCGACTGTAAGACATATGCGCTCATTCGTTCCTGCCATTTATGACATAACAGTGGCTGACCCTAAAAGTACTCCTGCTCCTACAATGCTAAGACTCTTAAATAGGAAACCTTCTGTGGTAAGCTCATTTAATTAAAGTTTCAGTAATACATTTATTTTCATAATCCTAATCATCTAATTGAAATCCTCTGTATGCCATGACATTAGAAAATGATAAAACAGAAAATGATAAAAAACATTGGAGAAGGCAAAGTATCCGAATCAAACAATGGTGATACAGTTATTGATATTCCACCAGACCTGTTGATTACAGAATTTGAGGACCCAATCGTAGCAATAGTTAATTCTACATATCCGGAATTTACGAGCAATTCTTGCTTCTACATTGGAGGTTGTTGACAAAATATCTAAATCATATTCTTGATTTAATGGCAGGTATACATGATTCAATTTTTATATTCATTTGAACTAACTATTTAAATTCCCAATACAGGAGACGTGCGTGATTATTTCAGTGCAAATTCTATTGATAAGTCGGAATTCCACGATGTAACATTGGTTGACATCCTCACCCCAGAATTTCTCAGTTCACTGCAAACATCAGGATTACCTAACCATCATATAAAACTAAAGGTTGGGACACCAATTATGGTCATGAGAAACATCAACCAGTATGAAGGCTTATGTAATGGAACAAGGTTGATAATAACAAAGTTGGGTGGTGTGATTTAAACTATGTGATTTTTATTCTGGTGGTAAAATTACTCTTGGTTGGGTGGAGATAGAAGTTGAGTGTTGAGCCTTTGTTGCCTTTTATATGTACCAGTATGTAAACTTGTAACAGGATCATGGCATGTCTTATGCTGTGTTATTATTAATATATTTCTTTAGCCTTTACAATAAAAAAAAGTTCATGATGAACATGCAAAGTTCAAATCAATAACTACAAATGTAGTTGACAAGGAAATCTTCACCAATATAAATGTAGTCTGATATTAATGAAAATAATTTCAGCCACAAACACTTTATTTGAAAAATATTATGTTGATTTCTTTTATACTTTTAAACCAATCCTTAAATGTTTACTTATAACTGACCATTCAAAACATAACACCCAACTACAATGACTATTGTGAATCAAACCTCAAAATAACAACACTGACATACTTAATACCATAATTTAAAACAAAAGCATCATATAACATAAAAACATTTATATTACACAAAATAACATAAAAACAAAAACACTCATTGTCAAGAGAAACTGTTTTCAACATGTTCACACACACAAATACAACTGATATTTTGATATACATTCATGTCTTTGACTTAAATAAAAACACAATCATCAAGCTCTTGATCTGTTGACGAATGACACAGCAACCAATTGTGTTCCAGATGTAATAGCCGGGCTTGGTTTGTCACACATTACAAATCTAAGACGATCACCATCCTGAATGCGGCATTCCTTCACAAAATCAGACCACCCATCGTAAATGAACCTCTCAACAAAATTCTTTCTCTTAGCATAATGGAGTTCACATTTGAAGACCTTTTTCAAATCTGAATCCCTGAACAAAACACGCGTATAATGCTTGTCCAAGCAACCGCGGATAACTTTTTGCGGGAATTGCTGCACATAAACATAAAACGCCACAAACTATAATTACAACTGTCAAAATAAAAACAACAAAAACATCCAACATTCAATGCGTATATTTTTATAATTAAGCTAAATAACTTAATATACTTACAAGAACATTTCTCCCAGCTACCTTAGCACATTCTATAACCTTACACCACGAAAAGTACCTGTGTCCATCAACATCCTTCGTTTGAACGGGTTCTACAATCCTGCAACTCTTTCTCTTTTTATTCACGCGTTCTGACGACCTCATTTCAAATCCAGCTCTTGCACCCAAACTGACACCAACTCCCCCATCAATCGTTGTTTCTCCCGCTGCACCTTTGCCCTTCGTTTTACTATATATTCGATCACTTCTTCTACGCCCTACTTGAACCACACCCTTCACATAACCTTCCTTCAACACTGCTTTACCTTTCCGATCACTCTTAGTTTCATCACCGATCATCATTTCAGACCGACATCCACTACTTTCCCCGGTGACAACGACCTCCCGCACAGCATTCTTCCCTGCACGACTTTTCTGCCATAGATCCTTAACCTTCCGGTTTTCTGACAAGCTGTTGACCAACATCTCCCTATTCAACCTATCCCATGTTGATTCAACCTCCATCTTAGAAGTGTTCCTGCCAAAAGAAAACCTTTTTACTGGAAAATACCACATTTTATCAAAATTCTACAAACTATAAAAGCAACATACAAAAACAAACTACACACACATTCGCCTCAAATAATGATTCAATGAACATAAAACAAAAACTTTAAAAAAAAAAAACAAATCACAAACATATAACATGTTGGTGCAACCTCCATCTTCGATAAGTTGATGATAACATAAACCAATTTTAATCACCAATACATGATTTTGATCAAAATATTACAAACTATAAAAAATAACATGCAAAAACTATAACACACACAATCGACTCTAAAACTAATTCAGTAAACTAAAGACTCATCTGAACCTGAGTCAGCCTTTCAAACAGCCCATCATAAGACTCATCTGAGCTATAATCACTGCAAAGTACTATTCAACATTACATACTGTGTTTAGAAAACATATTACTACATGAACTTAAAAATCATACTTACGCATTTTCCAATTTGTTTGCAGTTCCATCAATACCATCTACCCCGACACCAGCAATACTTGACTCCCCAACTAAAGACTTTGAACAACTGCAAACACAAGAACAATATATATATCAGAAAAACATCCCAAAATACAAAACTAACAATATTAAAATACCATTTCTGTAAAACATCTGTCACACAACAATGTCTTTTATACTCAAACACAATAAATTAAATGTTTACCCTTTTACACATTCTGATACCAAGTCTTCACACTGATCAGGAATGACAGATGTATCAACCCTAACTATTTCAGGGACAGTAACAGATACTTCTTGCTTCACAATCACTTCATCATCCCAACCATCCTTCAAACTCTCCAAACACAAAGGATCAACATCATGACAAAAATCTTCAAATGATGTCAATTTAAGCTTCTTGCCGGTACTTTCCTCATATTCCTCCGCAGCTTCAAGATACTCAAAGTAAAGTTCTTTGATCTTTGCATCAAACGGGAAGACAGGATTCTTCGATCGGCACCTACACGTATTCAGAACACTTAGATGACTGTCGATTAATAACATTATCCTACAAACAACAAAAACAAGCATGCATCTAACCCAGACAATAAAACCCAGAAATCGGTACCCACATAATAACATGCAAGACGAAATATAATGCCCATACACAAAATATGAACCTACAAAACTGAACATGAACAAAAACGTCGGTGTTTACCTGTCATCTTCAACTTTCCGGTTGAGGCTTGACATTTTCGACTAAGATGGCGAAAGGTTCGTTTCGTACTAAAGAAAAAAGGAAAAAAATAGAAACCTTGCTTTTCCCAAGGGATCCGAATGGTACTACCTCTTTGTAAAAACTCTTTCCAAACTGTTAGGATTTCTTAAATTTATTATTCCAACAATAACTAATACACACGTGAATTAATCTATTGATTTTTTTTATGTATCTGTTAAATAATATAATAATAATAATAATAATAATAATAATAATAACAATAATAATAATAATAATAATAATAATAATAATAATAATAATAATAATAGTTCAACCATAAATACACACAATACACAAAATTATAATAACCAGTATTCATTATTAAATATTTAAAAAATAGCCCTATTACAATTTTATAATAAATTTTTTTAATTCATAAATATTAATGTTTATTATAAAAAATTGATTATAATATCAAATTATTTAATTAATCAACTATTTGGATTTTTATTTTGAAAGCAAAATAATAATAATTCATAATATATTTCATAGACACTAAAATACCGATATTCGTCAAACTTCGTGCAAAGTTATAATTAAGAGATTACAATCTATAATTAAGAGAATAAATGATATGCTTCCTTGATTCTTAGTTATGGTCTTTCTTGGTTGGTGTCATCATTCTTTCTTCAACGCCAACTAAATTCTCTGAGTAAATTCTTCAAAGGAGCTGTCATTTGCATTTTCAATTTCATTGTTGTCCCCACGTACATCCCTAAAACTGTACTTGATTCAAATCAAGTTCATGTAATATCATAATTCAGACCAACATGTATATCCAGAGAATAATTTAAAGGAAACAATATTGTTTCAAAATGTGTTTGCAAACATATATTATAATATTAACCGGCAATGTTTCCAAAGTATCATTGTTTTCAACCCATAATTTAAAGCATCACCGCAAACAAAAAAGGAAAAAACAGCCAATTTAGTTTCTTCTACGCTTTTCCACGGTCAAATACACATAAGGCGAAAAGCGCAGCATGCTCCAAATTAAAGTATCGCCATTACAAAGTTTGATACTCTTGGCTAATTCGTACCAGCCCTGAGCCATGTACCTTTCATACGTGTTTGGGACTCCCTTCCTTGACGCCTTATGAAGGCTGCAATTGAACACCTCTCGAGTCTCCACGTCTACAACTTTAATTTCATCCTGATATACCCGAAGACATTTCTTAGCTATTTCCCTTGGAAAATGCTGCATAAATACACAAGTATTTCAGTATACCATTTCATAAGGTTTTTCTATGAAAAGAATACGACACATACAAAATTATGATCTTACCATAACATTTTTTGAACTCTTTTTTCCGTTTGTAATGCGATTCTTCCAGATGAATTTCTTTGCCCCATTCGACATCTCCCATGTAATTTCAGCCGACTGCTTTCCTTTCCCTTTCTTTGGCTGCTTTCCTTTTCTCAAGACAGGATTCTTAACTGGTCCACGTGAAGAACCTGCTCCTCCAAACTCTTTTCGCTTTTCTTTAATTCCTACACCTGTTTCCTTAACACTCTTTTTCTTTGAAACCCGCCTTGGCTCCACATCGACACTCTCAATAGGTTGGTCCTCAGCCATCGCTTCAATCGGTTCCTCCTTTACATCATGAATCACAACATTGACATTGTTTGACGGTCGAGGAACTGGCGTGCCGGATGTCGTAGCAATTTGACCAACCCGATCTTTCTTCCCATGTTCTTTTCCTCTTCTGTTTGCTGTAGCAGTCCTCTCATCGAAACGTACTTTCTTTGCAGCTTTCTTTGCCTCATCTGCATTGTACCCTGTTTCAGCAACCAATCCATCTATCACCCTCATTGCTCCGTCGTCGCTAACAACCAAAAAATCAGAACACATATTAAATATTTGTGTTATAGATAAAAAAATTCATTAGCCACAGCGACAGATACCCTAACAATTTAAAAATGGAAGAATCGATAATCCCAATTGTCGTACTCTGTTTGTGTGAATCCTTGAAATTCATCAACCTAAACCCTAATCGCTCTTAGTTCGTTTTTATTAAACCTATATACATATATTCATATTCTCTACATATTCTTTCAAAGGAAAAACACAACACATTGTCAATATTTTCATTACCCATAAATACCTAATAGCCATAAGAGCGCCAATCAAAGTTAAAGTTTAGAAAGCTGATATAGAAAAATATTTACTTCAAGAAAAATACTCGCCTTTATCGAATACATGCATCTCTACCCTTCTAAAAACAACACTTCGACTAAGAATTTTGAAAGTTTAACAAACCGATATGTAATCATAAGCAAACGGGGAAAGAAAGTACCTGATTTCCATGTCGTCGTCGGATATCCATCCGTTGCAGGGTTTTCTACCTCCGGTCATCTTCTTTGGCATGCAGCAAAACTCAAGTGATTGTGCTGTTCAACCCACTCGTGCGTTTTGTTTGACAAATGTGCTTTTCGTTTCAAGAAAGCATAACTCAAAGTGTAGTCGTTTTACTTCCCCGTACTGATTGGAGGTTACACCTGTTAATTACCACTTGGGCCAAACCTAATTGTTGGGTTCCTACAATAATAATAATAATAATAATAATAATAATAATAATAATAATAATAATAATAATAATAATAATAATAATAATAATAAGAGAAAAAGGGTGATGCACTGACAGTGTAAAAAAGGTTTACACTGTCAACCAATCACGACCATGTATCATACCAAGTCATACTGTTATTTTTAAATTAATGAGATGACATAATAATAATAATAATAATAATAATAATAATAAACATTAATAAAACTATTATATATAAAAAAATAAGTGAGAGAAAATATTAGAGAGATAGTGATAGGATCATGAAATTATTAAAGTTAGTAGAATAATTTATCTTAGTTGGGCTTTTGTTATTAGTTGGGCTTTTTACTCATTAGACCTTTATTCTACTATCCATTAGTAATGTTATATATGTACTCTCACTAAGAGATGAAAAGATTATCAAATCAATGAAAACAAGTTTATCTTTATCTTTTATTTTAAGTCCTTTAATTTTAGTGTTCTTCCCCTTTTCTACTACAAACCCTAGATTATAGTTTTGATAGGATTAACTTCCTATCAGATAGAGACAAATTTATGAAGGAGAAAATTGGAGAAAAATAATAGGAGAGGATCCAATCCCTCCCTCATTACTGTCCAAAACTTTCAGGCAACCAAATCCCATGCAATCCTCATGGTCTTCCATTACAGCCTACTGTAAAATAAGAAAGGTTGCGGATTCGATCCATGTCGACATAACATAACAAAACACATTCAAAACCAAACAGATTAATGCCATAATATTCAAACCAAACAGATTAATGCCATCATATGATGAACCAAGCAGATTACTGCCATAATATCCAAAACAACCAAATTAATGCCATAATATCCAAAAAAAACATTCAAAATATCCTAAATATTACATCAAAACCAGCATAGTTCATATATCGGCCCGATACTTCAATAATGGCTAAACAATTCCTTCATCAATAAACTCCTTTTCTTCACCTGATCATCCCAATAAGCTGAAGCTTTTCCCAGGACTTCGTTCAACAAAACATTATTTGATGATTGAAGTAGGTAGAGTGCAAGTTTCATCCTGGTTGCACTGATAACCTGCACATAATTTTAAACATTTAGGTTAATACGAAAGCTAATTAGAGTGACAAGGTTTGAGAAATAATATTCACATTAAGGCAACTTACAGATACGGTATCATAAGAACAGCTGAATGTACATTCAATCATCCACTTACATACCCACACTCCAGAGTCATTCCTATGGTCATTCATTTAAATGCATTAGTCTCACATTATCAGGAAGTTTTGATTAAATAGGCAAACATGGTAAGGGTTGAGAATGCTTACGAATGCGGGCGCTGCCTTGGGAGGCGCATCACTTGAACAATGTTGAAGGCTGTGACTATATTTTCATCCGAAAATGGAAAGAGTCGACCAAGAGAATCATGAAGAAACATTTCTTCAAGAAATAGTGCCTACCACAATAGTAAATACTATATTTGAATCGATCAAAAACAAAAGATAGTTCGGAAAAGTAAATCAAACTATATAACATGCATACCAATTTAAGAATTGCTTGTCGTCTCCAATGATACCTATCCTCCGAAGGCGAAGAGTCCAACCAAACCAGTTTCCTTTCTAAAAAATCAACTACCAGTAGATACCAGTGATTCCCTTCGTCGTTAATAGGAATAAAAATCTATAAAAAATAAAACTAAATTAAGTGGTAGGTATGAACAGAATTAACAAATTCGAATGTAACAACTATTTTTGTAAAGTAGCCGGAAATGACCTTTGACATATGTCGAGCGGTTGAAGTCATGTATTTGTCTTTATAAATACTCCTCACATACTCAGCCGAATGAGTGTTGTCCAAAGCATATTGCTAAAAGAAAATGTAGTTTACGTCAATAATTAATTCTTAATGAATGTAAATGTAATAGTTGGATTAGTAGTGGTAAAGGTAATCACCGCAAAGTCTGTAGGCAAATACCAAACCGATTGTGTTTTTCCCAACGTCCTTATCAAAAAGTTCTGGGTGTCAACAACCAGATTAATAATCTGTAAAGTTGAATGAAAATGGTATTAGTTCAACATTTTACATCAACAGGAATTTTTTGTATTTCAAATCATGTAAATATAACCTCTTGGTAAACAGGAGACATAGGAATCAGAGACTTCAGTGCCTTCCTATCCCCATATACATCTGATTTGGTTTTAACCAGAACCTCATGACTACAAAGAATATATTTATGCAGTGTCATTACTCAGCTGCTATCAAAATAAATGTGATCAAGAAAATTTACAATTAGGTTTTAGCATGGGAATTATAAAGACATACTCAGCTGTGTTCCCATCATCAGGCGTAAAGAGGTACACGGTTAGATACGCACACATGGAATCCAACATCATTTCTGAGTTGGGTCTGAAACTCATCGGCATCCACTGTCATCAAATAAAAATGAGACTGTTGTTACTAATAAATGGATATAATGTTATATTAAGTTTGATTTAAAAAAAATGGTCAATACTTACCGAAGGAATCTCGAGAGGACTATGGGTTCCATCATAACCAAGCAAACATCCGGGTTGATTGTTAAGGTAGTAATCAAGGTCATCCAAATCATCAGGCGTACAGAACAGATTCCTATTAATCCTTGAATATTGTTCTGCATGCAGCATTCCAGTCACCTCTTTTTTACTCTTGAACTTCGGAGGGGCTGATGTTGTGCCCAAACACAGTGTACGTTTCGACTGGCAACATTTCCTCTCCGTGGCTGATTTTTTTTTAGGCAGCTTGTTACGATCCACCTTGGGTGTTGAAGCGGTGGAATCGTAATCTGTTGTGTTGGGGTCGTCATGAAACTCGGAGTTAGTAGTATGGTGACTACAAAAACCGTTTAAGAAACCAGATTAGTAATGGTAAGAAAAAGATTAATAAAGTAATGGGAAGGTTTTATAACCAGTTTGTGATCTTTGAAGAAAGATTTAGAAATAGTTTTAAAAAATTAACTGCTTCCTTATGTAACAGTAACTGATTCAGGTTTATCTACTTATTAACAGTTTCTTTAAAGCAAGTTTACAGGATAATGATGGACTTAGTAGAAAATTAAAAACAAAACAAGAGTTACTATTTACCTTGATGAAATCACGATAATCTCAGATTTGTAGTTTTTTCTTCTGGTCTCAGAGAACTCCTCTGTCATTTGAATGGAATGAGTAGAAGTTGTTGTTGTATTCCTTCTACTCCTTCTACGTGGGGTGTGTCGCGGGCGAAAAATCGTTTTTGTTTCCTCTTTTTTGTGGATGAGACACCTGATGCCTTCTTTGGGCTCGAGTGCTCAAAAAAAATGATTTTTCTTTTGTACCGACCAAACTTTTTATTATTTCCAAAGGAGGAAAAGGAAAAAAGCTGCAATAACCTAAAAGTGGGGGGAGAGATCTTTGGGTAAGAGGGTTGGTTATACGAAGGGAAGGTATTAGCACCCAACGTATCTATAGTACTCTATAGGTTTCTTTGTTATGTTTTATTCCATTCTTGTTGTGGTGGAGGTTCTTGTGAAATAGGTGGGACCTAAGGTGTTTGTTTGATTATGCTCGCAAAGATCATCGCGATCCTCTGCATACATATCCCCTAGAGGGAATCAGAGCATCTGTAGCTCGGGGTCTACGGGTGCTAAGGTTGGAATGGTTTTTTTGTTTTTGTTTTGCTCGCCAAGGATCGACCTTGTGCCTACGTATTCTCAAAGGGATGTTGAGAAAGTCAGAGCAATCGTAGTTCCCACTTATGCTAGTGGAAGCAAAGAAAAATAGACAAATGTCGTCTAAATGCTAGATGTATCTAATCTATATCATCACATACATCTGTTTGTTTTTGTTTGAAAATCTTTTCATTATAAGCCCGGGGCCATGCCACTTAGGGTGCTTAGAATGATAAAGATGTTTTTGTTTAACCAGCCTTGTGGCAAAAGTTTCAATGAAGTCAGCCTTGTGACAAAAACTTTGATTAATCAGCCAGCCTTGTGGCAAAAGTTTCAATGAAGTCAGCCTTGTGACAAAAACTTTGATTAATCATCCAGTACGGTGGTAAAACAGTTTGATTGATTTAGCCAGCCTTGTGGCAAAAAGAAATTTGATTGATTAGCCAGCCTTGTGGCAAAAAAGTTTGATTGATTGATTGTTTGTGATGATATATAAGAGATACTCCTAGTATAGAGATGAAAAATGTCTAATCTCCTAGGGTATTTTGATTTGGATATTGGGGATGCTTATAAGAAGCCCGTGGGTCCTTGTACGAAGCCCAAGAGGAGGCTATCCGAGGGTCCTTGCATTGTAAGCCCAAGAGGAGGCTATGGGAGGGACAATCCGGGGTCCTTGCATTGTAAGCCCAAGAGGAGGCTATGGGAGGGTCACTCGTTTGTACAAAGCCCAAGGGGAGGCATGGTATAGTTGGTTTGAGCTCTTAGAGCGATTTCACCGGGAAACCATACTCTATGTCCTAACCTAAACTAGTGGAGATTCTTTGCACGAAGCCCAATAGGAGGCTATGGGGAACCTAGTGTTGTACTAAGTTGAATAAGCATATATAACACAAACACACATATGAACAAGTACGAACAAATATGCACAAGTACATGAACAGTTATATGAACAGTTATATATGACAAAGTGTGCGTGTATAATGGAGTTTATGAAGGAAATATACCTGTAAGCATGCTCCATTTGTATACACAGGGCTCGGGACTCACACTCGGGGAGAGGTCCACTTGAATTTATTCAAAGCTATGTAAACAGGTATTTACAAAGGGGCTTGGGACTTATACCTATATGGAGGCCCATGGTATATTTTTGGGAAGATTTAAAGAAACCTTCGTTTTTGGTTTGTTATTAAAGTTAAAAATCAAACTGATCGAGATATGTACAAAACAGTGTATGTATAAAAAGGCGTACAATGAAATACCTAATTTCATGTACTGGGTATGTACAAAAGGGCTTGGGACTTATACCTACGTGGAGGCCCGTGTTTTATTTACAAAACATGGTTGACTGTTTATTTACAGACGCGTTGTTTGAAAAAACGGTTTGAAGATTTGTTTTGAAAGAGTTTTCTGTACAAAGAAAAACTGTATAAAGAAAAGGAAAGGGACTTATACTCTCTAATATTCGAGAGGCCCATGTTTTATTTTCATAAAACATGGTGGATGGTTTAAAAAAGAGTTGAAAGATTTGTTTGTTAAAAAAACTGTTTGGAAGTTTATTTGGAAAAAAGTTTTCTGTTAAAACAAAAACTGTACAAAGAAAGACGAAAGGGACTTATACTCTCTAATATTCGAGAGGCCCCACTGTTTTGGAAATGAGTTGAAATGATTTGAAGGTGAATTGGTTACTGTTGTGAAAACAGTTGATTGAGTTTTAGGCTTACCTCGAAGGATGAGAAAATTGGATTTCTGAGCTTGAGGTGTTACCTTGATCTTCAAGTGATATGCTTGAAATAAATTATTTCATGATCATCCTCTGTAGCAAATGGAAGACAGAAAAATAGACAAAGCCAGAAGACGACAAAGAAACATATCTCGAAACCTTAAATGAATTGTAATTATTCAAGTGATCTGCAACAGTAATAAAAAATCAGAACATGAAAATTCAAATGATTAATTACATAAAGGTTATATGATGATATCAAATTCAAAATAAAATAATCTAAGAGAAGATATATATTTTTTTTTGTGTTTTTTGAATGGAATTAAGTTAATTAATAAGATAATTAAACAAATAATTATACAAATAATTAAACTTAACAAGAAAAATAATTCTTTTTTATGTCACAAATTAGATTATACAAGTATAAACCTAAATATAAAAAGAAAATATTTTTGGAGTTTTTGATTGGTTGAAAATTAATTAATAGCAAATATTCACACAATTACTAATTAATTAACAAAATAAATTAATTATGAAGAAAAAATAAAATATTTTCATGTAAAAAATTAATTAAATATTTTATCAACCTAAAAGTGAAATTAAAATGATTTTTGGATTTTTGAAAGTATTTTTAATTAATTATGCAAAGAAAAACAAATTAATTAAAGAAATATTTAAACCAGGATCCTGTGTGGCGAGGCTGATGGTTTATGGTGGATCTGCAAGGCTCAGAGGCGTTGGATGAGAGTTTAAGTGGGATCTGATGGCCCAGAGGAGAGGTACATGGCAAGTGGCATGGAAAGCGAAGCACGTGAACCTAGAACAAAACAAAACGCGCGCAGCATTTGAATGAGCCAATCATACGTCGCCACGCCATCATCTTCAAGCTTCCTCCGTCGTTTTAGCTCTGCAATTGTAGCTAAAGGTTTTAGCTACAGTTTTTTTCCGTGGGTAAAGGTCCTGCAAATCAAACATTAAGGAAAACGCAATATAAATGAATTATAAGACCATGGTTCGGCTTAAAATTGTCCCCTGAGTTCAAATATGCCCTTAGTTTTTCCAGATTTTGCCTAAAACGAAGAATCCCAAAATTGAGCTTAAGAACCCTAAAATGGTGGATGCTTCAAACGGCCATTAAACTCAAATTAAAGCTCCAGAAATGATCAGAGCACTTAACCAAACACAAATATGGAATTATATCTTGTTAAAGATGCAGGTATGATGGAATTCGTGCTAGTTTTTGTTTGAACCAACCGTGGCTTCTGGGTGAGCGTTCTTGAAGATTCAAAGCTTGGAAATGATCGGGTTAGGTTCAGTGATACATGAGGAAGGTGTTTGAGTGTTTATATCTCACTGAATTGGCCTTGAACCTAAAATTCGAGTTTCAAGTTTTTCTTGAAAAATTTTGAATTGGGAGAGGTGAACTTTGGCTTTGAATTGGTTCTGTTAAGATTCCAACAACTTCTAAATGGTATTTGGAAGAAGTTTGGATGACTCCTTTGGTTAGAACTTGAAAGATTGGCAATTTGGCATTCTAACCTCTTTGAAAACTTAAGAACTTGGTAAAAATGGAAGAAGTGAGAAAACAAGTTCTTGGACAAGTTTTGGAGTCCCTTGCAAATGAAGTGAGGCCTCTCTATTTATAGACAAAGAGTTATGCATTGGAGGGCAAGCAAGTGGAAACAATCATAATTGCATTTGTGGAAAAAGATGAAATGGAATATTTTTCAAATGATTACAAAGCTTAACCATGGTTAATGCTTCTTATCTTCTTCAAATCCTATCTCAAATGATAATATATATATTGCATTGATTACTTCTTGCATTATTGGTCATATAGTATAAGAACTTTGTGAGAAAATGGCTTGAAATTTCATGCATAATGACCTCTAATGACAAAATTCAAAACCATGGCTACACTCCATATTTTTTCATGCTCTTGGACATTTTGGAAAGCTCATGTTACACACTTCAAAACCCTAGTTGAAAGTTTCTTCAAGATCCTTAAGGAAGTGGGTGAAAAAGATCCATGAACTTTGAGAAAAATGAAGTTTTAAGTGGATTTTTCAAAAAGTACCAACTTTGAAGCACCATATCTCTTAAATGGTTGATCTTATGGAAAAAAATTATATGTGTCAAAGTTGTTTATTGGATCAAAATCTACAACTTTCATGTTGGAAGTTTTTTTCAGTTTGTAGGTGAAATTTTGAGAAATTCCCTTCCAAAGTTTGGAAAAAACCATGCAAAACACTTAGAAAATTTTCTAAGTATGGAAAGTCAAACTTTTGACTTTTTGATTCTTGATTGATTTTCTTGATTTTTCTTGATCAAATGACTTCTCATATCATATAAAAACTTCAAAAGTCATGGTTGACCAAAATTCCCCAAAAGTCAATGGTGATCTTGTACAGTTGACTTTTTCAGACGAATCGCGTTTCTGGAGATTTCAAATGAAACATGCTACCCTCACCATATGAATGGTATGAATGAATCACATTGAAGCATTAGAGGATATTGAGTCATGTTTTGAGTTGTGGCACCATGTCCTGATTAAAAAGTCAGTTGTTCAGTGAATTAGGTCAAAAACCCTAATTGTCGACCAGATGAAATTGATGACTGTAGGTCTTGAATTGAGATGCAATTTCCATGGGATATTGTCATAGGGATTATTTGAAGATGATTGAAACCTTTGATTGACTTCCTGGGGATTTTTAGGGTTTCCCAAATGTGATCCCTGATTTCAGTCCCTGATAGTTCAAAACCCTGATCTGAGGATTTGTCTGATCAATCTTTGTGTAGGAGATATTCTGAGCCAATGGATTAGGTCAAAGTGATGTACTTGGGGTCTTGAGGTCTTGTCCCAAGTCATTGGGTCAAATCCTGAGCAAAAGTCAAGAGTATGCTATCTTCAGTCAAAACCCTAATCTGGTTGGTTCAGAGCCTTTGAGCTTGTTGAAATGAATCTCTGAGGACCAAATGTTGATTGTTGATGAAGATGATTCATTTGAGATGAAGGGAGAACAAAACCCTAATTGATTGTTACTTGTACTGATGAGTGATTTCCTGATTAAATCCTGTTGAGTCACAAGTAACAAACACAAGCTATGCAGTTTGTTAGAGATGCAAATGATGCATATGCAAATGATATGAGGTGGTATCTTAGGTCAAAAATTGGGGTATGACAGATGCCCCTATTTAAGTTTCTTCAACCTGAGACATGAAGATTGAAAATCTTCGTTTTGATAGGGTGGAAGAGACTTAAATATCAGAAGACGCAAATTTTGGACCTAAGATACCAAAATTGCGAATGATGTAAGGATGCCTTTACCGAGGGGATATCAAGAACTGACTCCGCTGAGGAAAAGAGATCGGGAAGGATGCCTCCATCCGTTTTAGGAAGAGAATCCGTTTTATCGGGAAAGCAAGTGTATGCTTCACCGGGGAATGATAGCTTTGTAAGAAAAGCTTACCTATCGACATTATCGACTATCAACATGGGGATAGACTTGTTTAATAATGCGAAGGTGAAAGGTATGAAACTGTATTACCGACTATCAGCATGGTGATAGACTTGACAAGGTAAAAAGAGTTTCAAAGGTTCGGTTAATATTACCGACTATCAGCCTTGTGATAGACATGTTAAATAATATAACCAGAACAAAAGGTTACCGACTACCAGCCTTGTGACAGCGGTTTTGAAGACATGATCAATTATCAGCCAAGTGATAAAATGATTTCTGGAGACTTTGCTAGGGAAATTACTGGTTATTCAGCCTTGTGAACAGTAATAAGGCCCTGATTGTCAAATGGTCTTCAGGATTGATTTCCTTGAGAGGAAAAAGCTTTTGAAAGAGACATAAGCCGCTCAGATGATAAGGCTATTGCTTATTGTCTGTTTTTTTTTTCACGACTCTATTTGAGGAATCGGAATTTGAATTTTTTTTTGGTAAAGACAAAGTTCTAACCAAGAATGAATTGGAAAGAAATAGTCAAACAAGACTTTGTACCCATGAGGAATGAACTCGACTGGGGATTTCCTCCTTCGTTCTGAGAGGAGAAACTAAAGCAACCTTCTTCCACGAGGAATGATCTCAGTGGGGAACTGAAGAAAGAATATGTTCTTTTCTGCTTATGGGTGGCGACCTACTTGGAGAGATGACACGCCCATACCTGTTTCTTTTTTTTTTTTTTCTTTTTTTTTTTCTTTTTTTTTTGGGATAGATATATCCTGAACAAGCGATTATTGAAAAATGCAAGAATGCATAACTGATGCAAATATGTATGAATGATGAATGTCATGAATGTAGCATGCATACTGACAATACTGACAGACAATGAAGTATACTGGAGAGGGACCGACGTCGCAATACAACCAGATACTTGGCAAATGTTCTTCAACACGGTGTAGATAACACAGGTGATGAATGGTGTTGCGTGCTTTAATCTTCTCTGGGGAAGATAAGCATTTTTTCTCATTGAGATGAAAGAACTTCTTCACTGGAGATGGAAAATCTTCTTCACTGGGGATAAAAGACCTTCTTCACTGGGGATAGAAGAGCTTTTTTACCTCGAGGGGTAATTGCTTCAAGAATTCTTTTCTGGGACAAGAATACCGTTGTCTCAACAATTTTTCCGGGAGAATCCTTTTTGTTCATCCTATGGAGACGACTGCTGATGTTCCTTCCGTTGTTCACAACTCAAAGGAAAATTTCGCTTTTATTTTGAAAAAGAAAAGTGAAGTAAATTCATTTAAAACTTATTTTTCCTTTTTTTTTTCTCTTTTTTTTTTTTCAAAAACGAATAACACAATTAAAGCGTCATTTTGCAAGCTAAAAGAAATTAGAGATTGCAAACAAATGGGCACAAGGCTCAAATTTATTTAATAGGATGGAAATCCGCTAAAGGCGTGATTCCATGGAGTATTTACAAAAGTTGGAAATGGTAATTATGCGGAAAAGGCTACATTGAAAGCAATAACCACTATCCCCTTAACAACTTTGAGTTCCAACTGTGTTTGTCGCTTCAGATTGATAATGATTTGATCGAAGATCCTTTGATGGAAAAAGACTCCTCAGGTGACGAAGTACAGACTGATGCAGTTACTTTGTCATAAATCCCTAATTTTTGCCTAGATTGCCCTTTCAGGTTTTCAATCTACCAGGATGAATTTTTTTCTGTTTATTGTCTCTAATTTTTGCCTGGACCGCCCTTTCGGGTTTTCAGTCCACCGAGACGCTCATTTTTGCCTAAGTCGCCCTTTGCGGGTTTTCGACTTACCGAGCTGTTCTTTTGTATTTTTTAGACAAAGTATTTCTTGACTGCATCAGCATTCACAGGATGTGGGAGTTCATCACCATCCATGGTTGTAAGAATCATGGCGCCGCCAGAAAATGTTCTTTTGACAACATACGGGCCTTCGTAATTAGGAGACCATTTGCCCCTAGAATCTGGCTGAAAAGACAAGATCTTTTTAAGCACAAGGTCGCCTTCTTGAAATTCACGAGGTCGAACCTTTTTGTTGAAAGCTTGTTTCATCCTTGCTTGGTATAACTGTCCATGGCATAGAGCAGTCATACGTTTTTCTTCGATTAAGTTCAACTGATCGTATTTACTTTGACACCATTCAGCTTCTGATAACTTAGTCTCCATGAGGACTCTCATTGATGGGATTTCGACTTCTACGGGGAGCACAGCTTCCATGCCGTATACTAGAGAAAAGGGAGTTGCCCCTGTTGAAGTACGCACTGAAGTACGGTACCCATGTAAAGCAAATGGCAGCATTTCATGCCAGTCTTTGTAAGTGACGACCATCTTCTGGACGATCTTCTTAATGTTCTTGTTAGCGGCTTCAACTGCGCCGTTCATTTTTGGTCTGTAAGGAGAAGAGTTATGATGCTCAATCTTGAATTCCTTACACAATTCTTTCATCATCTTGTTATTCAGGTTTGAACCATTATCAGTAATGATCTTGCTGGGAATACCATATCGGCAAATGATGTTATTCTTGATAAACCTCACAACCACTTGTCTTGTAACATTGGCGTAAGATGCTGCTTCGACCCATTTGGTGAAGTAATCAATTGCTACCAAGATGAAACGATGACCGTTTGAAGCTTTTGGTTCGATCATTCCAATCATGTCGATACCCCACATGGAAAAAGGCCACGGAGATGAAAGAACGTTGAGTAGAGTCGGTGGCACATGGATCTTATCTGCGTAGATCTGGCACTTGTGACATCTCTTCACGTGTTTGTAACAATCAGATTCCATTGTCAACCAATAGTATCCTGCTCTTAAGATCTTTTTGGACATTGCATGCCCATTTGAATGAGTTCCAAAGGACCCTTCATGCACTTCATGCATTAACATGTCTGCTTCGTGTCTGTCCACGCATCTGAGCAAAACCATGTCGAAATTTCTTTTGTATAGCACATCTCCGTTCAAGAAGAAACTGCCAGAAAGTCTCCTTAGAGTTTTCTTATCTTTGTTTGATGCCCCAAGCGGGTACTCTTGAGTTTGAAGGAAACGTTTGATGTCGTGAAACCACGGTTTATCATCGATGACTGCTTCAGTTGCAAACACATAGGCGGGCCTTTCAAGGCGCGTGATTCTGACTTTAGGCACATCATTCCAGTGACTGACTTTGAACATGGAAGATAGAGTAGCCAAGGCGTCTGCCATTCGATTCTGATCCCGGGGTATATGATGCAATTCAACTTTGTTGAAGAAAGTCAACAGACGTCTTGCATAATCTCTGTAAGGAATCAAGCCAGGGTGGAAAGTTTCCCATTTGTCTTTGATTTGGTTGATCACGAGGGCTGAATCTCCATATATGTCAAGGATCTTGATCCTTAAGTCAATGGCTTCTTCGAGACCCATGATACAAGCTTCATATTCTGCGATGTTGTTGGTACAATCAAATAGCAGTCTGGCGGAGAACGGGATATGAGTACCCTTGGGAGTGATGATGATTGCCCCAATTCCATTGCCAAAAGCGTTTACTGCTCCGTCGAAAATTAGGCCCCATCTTGATCCAGGCTCAGGACCTTCTTCAGGTAACGGTTCATCACAATCTTTCATCTTCAAGTACAAGACATCTTCATCAGGAAAGTCAAACTTGAGAGATTGATATTCATTAATTGGTTGATGCGCCAAGTGATCGGCGAGAATGCTTCCTTTGACCGCTTTTTGAGCACGGTATTCTATGTCATATTCGGATAACAACATTTGCCATCGGGCAATCCTTCCTGTTAAGGCAGGCTTTTCAAAGACATACTTGATCGGATCCATTTTGGAGATTAACCAAGTAGTATTGTTGATCATGTATTGGCGGAGACGTTTTGAAGCCCAAGCCAAAGCACAACATGTTTTTTCGAGCATGGAGTAACGAGACTCACAATCCGTGAATTTCTTACTCAAGTAATAGATGGCATGCTCCTTCTTACCGGTTTCATCTTGTTGTCCAAGCATACAACCCATGGATTCTTCTAACACAGTAAGGTACATGATTAACGGTCTTCCTTCAACTGGAGGAATCAATATTGGTGGTTCTAACAGGTACTCTTTGATACTGTCGAACGCTTTTTGGCAATCTTCAGTCCATACAACCCCTTGATCTTTGCGGAGAAGCTTGAAAATTGGCCCACATGTAGCAGTCATTTGAGAGATAAATCTGGAGATATAGTTCAATCGTCCGAGAAATCCTCTTACTTGCCTTTCAGTTTTTGGTGCAGGCATCTCTTGAATAGCTCTGACTTTGTCGGGATCTACTTCAATACCTCTTTGGCTGACAATGAAACCCAAGAGTTTTCCAGATCTAACCCCAAAAGTACATTTGTTAGGATTCAAGCGAAGCTGATATTTCCTTAGTCGTTGAAACAACTTCAAAAGGTATTCAATATGTTCTTCTTCTGTGCTGGACTTGGCTATCATGTCGTCCACATAAACTTCAATTTCTTTATGCATCATGTCATGAAAGAGAGTAGTCATTGCCCTTTGGTAAGTTGCGCCTGCATTCTTCAATCCAAACGGCATCACTTTGTAGCAAAAGGTACCCCATGGGGTGATGAAAGATGTCTTCTCCATGTCTTCAGGAGCCATCTTGATCTGATTATAACCGGAGAACCCGTCCATGAAGGAAAAGACGTTGAACTTAGCAGTGTTATCAACCAGCATGTCGATATGAGGTAATGGAAAGTCATCTTTTGGACTGGCCTTGTTCAAGTCACGGTAGTCAACACACATTCTGACTTTGCCATCTTTCTTCGGAACTGGCACTATGTTGGCCAACCATTGGGGATACTCGGAGGTGACAAGAAAACCTGCGTCGAGCTGTTTTTGAACTTCCACTTTGATCTTGTTAGCCATATCAGGGTGAGTCCTTCGCAATTTCTGCTTAACTGGCGGACATTCTGGCTTCAATGGCAAGTAATGCTGAACAATATTGGTATCCAACCCAGGCATGTCTTGGTAGGACCAGGCAAACACGTCAACATATTCTTTGAGAAGGTCTGTCAACTTACTCTTGATATCAGCATCAAGCAGCGATCCAATGGTCACTTCTTTTTTGTCTTCTTCAGAACCCAAGTTGATTTTTTCTAAAGGCTCTTTGTGAGGCAGAATGGCTCTTTCCTCGTGCTTAAGTAACCGAGAGATCTCGTCCGGGATCTCCTCTTCTTCCTCTTCTTCGGCTTCGAACACAGGAAACTCAAAGTTGGGAGAGGGCATAGGGTTATTGCATTCAATGGGTTTATCAATAGTTAATCTGCACATGTGATTTATATCTATTTTAGAAAATTTTATGAATGCAAGAGTGTATGCAGATTTTTTTTGGAAAAGTTTTTTTTTTATTATTTTTTTTGGTTTTTTAGGATTACCATTTCCAGAAAAAAGCAAAAAATAAAACACATAATGTAGGGAATTCAAAATGACGCTTTATTTATGATTCATTTTTGAAACAAAGCCCTAAACACAAACTCATTTGTCTTGGGCAGGACAAAGAGGGAAACTTTTAAAACAAAGCCCTATACACAAAGTTATTTGGGCGGAACATTTAAAAGCAAAGCCCTATAAAACATCTCTCTGCTTTGGGCAAGGCAGGAGGTCAAAATAACAGCGAGGTGATTACTTTGAGCGGCGAACAACATTCGGAACGTCGACAGCCTTCC
This sequence comes from Vicia villosa, assembly GCF_029867415.1. Classification (NCBI taxonomy): domain Eukaryota; kingdom Viridiplantae; phylum Streptophyta; class Magnoliopsida; order Fabales; family Fabaceae; genus Vicia; species Vicia villosa. Next base: position 12,887 of record NW_026705515.1, on the reverse strand, counting down.
AGTAGCAACGAACTCCTCTGTGTATTATGTATTCAGGAAAATTCTCCCCAGAATTATCTTCAGTATTGACATTGACCGCTGGTCGAGCAGGATTTGAAGGTCCTGGTTTATCACCCTTGTTCTTTGTAGAGTTGAAACGGTCTTCTTCTACTTCTTGAAGAGCATAAGACGAGTCACAATCTTCAGAATTTTCAGGATGTGTTTCCCAGTCTTCAGGATGAAGAGACTCATTGTCAGCGACACTTTCCGAGTCAGTTGCGGGACCATCTTCCCCTTCATCTTCAAAAATGGCATTTATGTGATAATAACCATCTTCAGGATTATGAACCTTGGCAGATACATCGAATCCGAAATCTTCAGTAACTTCAGGCTGCTGAGAAAATTGACAGGGCTGATAAGCCTCTTCTGGTTGACTATTATGTTCAAAGGAATCTCCCCATCCAGTTGGTTGAATATCCTCAATCGCAATCTTGTAACTTTCAGGTGCAGTATATTTCACCATATAATCAAATTTTCCACTTGGTTGTCCCAAAGTGTCCCAGATTTCTGCAGGAACAGGCTCAGTTTCATTGCCTTTGGATTCTTCTGAAGGAGGATATGGTTCTTCCTGAGATATGTATCCCGAGTCATTGAGATAACATTTCCATTCTTCTTCAGGATCAGGTAGACCTTCTTCGATGCATTCCTCAATAAGGACATTGACCTCTTGAGGAATTGGGTTAAGGAACCCTCCACTATGGAACGTTTCTTTGATCGGACGAAGGGTTTCATCCTTCTTGGTGCAGTTTGAGAATGTTGGTGAACATCCGAGACCTGCTCTAGTTTCATTCTTGGTCGGGATCACAACTTGCCCCCAGCCAGTGGTAGTTCCATCTTTCACTACTTTTACTGCCTCTTTGTAAGAAGAAATTGATGCTTTCTTTTTGGAAGACTCGTCTTCTAAAGAGAGACCTTGGAACTGAGTTCCTTCCACATCATCAGCACCGATGAAAGAGAAATTGGATAAATGACTCACCATTAAGGCTTGCTCCCCACTTATTGTTACCAATTTTCCATTTGTCACAAACTTTAACTTTTGATGGAGCGTAGAAGTCACTGCCCCTGCTTCATGGATCCATGGTCGTCCCAACAGACAGCTATAAGCAGCTTGAATGTCCATGACCTGGAAGGTGATTTGAAATGTATGTGGACCAATTGTCATGGGAAGGTTGACTTCACCGATAACAGATTTTCGCGATCCATCAAATGCTTTGACAACTACACCACTGAACTTCATAGGCATTCCTTGGTAAGACAAACGAGCAAGAGTCGTCTTTGGCATCACATTCAAGGAAGATCCGGTGTCTACTAACACATTGGACAAAGAGTCTGACTGACAGTTCATAGAAATGTGCAAAGCAAGATTGTGATTTCTACCCTCCTCGGGGAGTTCTTCATCACAGAAGCTTAAATTGTTGCAAGCAGTTATGTTGGCTATTATCCCATCAAAGTGATCAACAGTCACATCATGATCTACAAAAGCTTGATCTAAGACCTTCATCAGGGCTTCCCTGTGGGCTTCTGAGTTTAACAGCAATGAAAGTATTGAGATTTTTGAAGGAGTCTGCATAAGCTGATCCACAATCTTGTATTCACTTCTTTTGATAAGCTTCAAAATTTCATCAAAGTCTGGATTGACATTGGTTCCACTGGATTGACCAACATCAATGTTTGTATTACTGACAGGAGTTTCCTCAGGATTCCTCACTGGCGTATTGACAGGATTTTGCCTGGTTGCAGGAACAACAGGCTGCTTTGGAGGTAGTGGAGTATACACACGCCCACTTCTTGTTACACGACTTACATCAGCGATGTTTACGACAGATGAAAGAGTTGGTAAAGGAACTTCTTGTCCGTCCTTTATCATGGTGGCATTGTAGTTGTATGGAACTGCCTTGTCAGAGTCATAAGGAACAGGTCCAAGTAAACAAATGATCAAAGGAGCAATAGGAACCTTCGGCTTGTTGTAAGTAACTTCCATGCGCTCCGGCATGTTGAAATGAGGAATGATGACGTTAACTGTAGGCATTTCCGAGTTGATATCTGAGACTAAAAGCTCATGCGGATAACATCCTATCATGTTAACTTCATTTTCATCCCTATTTCGGTAGATCTGAAGAGTACCATTATCCAACAGAACTTGGAGATCTCTTCTCACAATCGAACACCCGTGAGGATCCACACAACATATTCTACAGGAACCGTATTGATGTTGGCGAAAATTCTGCCCCCGACAAAGAGTGGCGTGCATTTGTACCAAATTGGCTCTTGAGTAATTGATATCATAGACCCGGTATGGACCAGGACATCCATACACCATGTTTACAACATGCCCTCCATGATTGGGCAGCGGATTTGCTTGCACATTTGGATTCAAATTTCTGAAAGAGAGAAGATTAGATCTAACCAACCTCTGAACTTCATATTTCAAAGCTATGCAATGCTCAAGATCATGGCCAGGTGCTCCTTGATGATAAGGGCATGAGACCTCAGCTTTGTACCACCATGGGAGTCTCTCAGGTACTGGTGGTGGTGCTTTAGTTTGAATAAGGCCTCTTTCAATCAGTGCAGGGTACAATTCTGTGTAGGTCATTGGAATCGGATCAAACTGTGGAGCTCTTTGCACACGATTCTGATTATTGTTCAGCTGCTGAGCCTGTGGTCGAGGCTGTTGTTGCTGAAACTGTGGGGTAAATCCCGGATTCGGTGCTGAATTAACGACTGGCGCAATAGCAGCAATCTGTTGTCGACGATTGATATTTCCTCTTGGCTTCCCTTGGGATACCATGTCAACACTTTGTTCTTTCTTCTTTGGGAAACCACTTCCGAACTTTTTGGTTCCACTCGAAGATCCACCTTCTTTAGTCAAACGTCCTGTTCAGACTCCTTCTTCTAGACGCATCCCCATGTTTACCATTTCGGTGAAGTCACTTGGAGCACTAGCAATCATGCGTTCATAATAAAACGGACTGAGAGTATTCAAGAAGATCTTTGTCATCTCTTTTTCTTTTAATGGTGGATTAATCTGAGCAGCAGTTTCTCTCCATCGTTGGGCGTATTCTTTGAAAGCTTCATGGTCTTTTTGAGCCATGGATCGGAGCTGATCTCTGTCTGGAGCCATATCCGAGTTATACTTGTATTGTCGGACAAAGGCCTCACCTAGGTCATTGAAAGTCCGAATATTAGTGCTATCCAAACCTGTGTACCACTTCAGTGCGGCACCAGTCAAACTGTCTTGAAAGTAATGGATGAGCAACTGATGATTATCTGCATAAGTAGACATCTTTCTGGCATACATCACAAGATGGCTTTGTGGACAAGAACTACCTTTGTACTTCTCAAAGTCTGGGACCTTGAATTTAGCAGGTATTTGTACACTGGGAACCAAACATAGCTCCTGGGCATTCTTTCCAAACAAATCTTTGCCACGGATAGCTTTAACTTCCAGTTGAATCTTGTTAAACTGCTCTTGGAGATCTCCCACAAGATTACGCTGATTTGTGCTATCACCCTGATCATGATAAATCTCATTGCCATCGTAAGGAACAGTGTGAACCGTAGGGGTCGGAACCGTCATAGTGGGTTGAGAAAGTGCCATAGTGACTTGAGAAAAAGTTACCCCCTGATTTGGAGTAAATGCTGAACCTTGCGCAGCAGGCGCTTCAGTTGTAGCTGTTTGAACCCCAGAGAAATTATGGCGGAAACCTGTACCAAAGCTGAAAGGCGGGCCCCAACCTTCTGGCATGGAGAAAGATGGAATACTGAATGCAACTGTAGAAACTGGAGTAGTGACTTCAGATGTTACCGCTGCTTGACTGTTGGGTGGTGGCGGCTGATTCTGTGCGGCCATTAAGGAGTCAACCAGAGTAGTGAGACTTTCCAACTTTTCCTGAAGGGTGGTCACTGTACCACGGAGCTCAATATTCTCTTGTTCAGAGTGTTCCATTACTCTTCTTCTGTTCGAACGAGTATTGTATCTGTGATCTGATTGCGAGCGCGGTCGAGAAACTTTGAGACGCGACAGCTTGACGATCTAATGGAGAAAGATCCAAAAGATGAGACTCTATACAACAGACTTGATATGCAGAATGATATATGCAAAAAGAAATTTATGATTTTTCCAAACATTTTTAAGATTATTTCCTTGCAAACATTGGAACATAAACAAATCTTTTATTCATTTATTATTTTTTATTTTATTACAATAATTGGAAATGTTACAACATTGGAGCGTAGCTCCTTACAAAAGCAAATAATAAAAAAAACTAAACAAATCCTAAGCATCTTCATCAGACGAAGAACCAAATGCATTGTGCAGCTTGAGCTTCATGATTTCTTTCCCATAGTAAGCTTTCAACTCGGCCTTTTCAGCTCTCAGTTTGTCGACAACATTCTTCCAATCATCAGGAGTCGGAGCGTTGCTTGTCGAGGCTTCAAGATTCTTCTTGCTTTCTTTGATGTATCTTCTGATTGCGGCATCCTTCCGACGAATCTTCTCATCTTTGCTCATGAGCCATCCATCTTGATAATAGAGAGTTTCTTCGTGATCTTTCACTCTTTTCTTCAACTTTCTATTTTCCTCATCAGTTTTACGAAACTTTTCTTCCCAAGCGTCTTTTTCTAACCTCATCTTGGCTAAAATCTCTTGGTATTCTTCCGTAGTGTCAATGGGAATGTTGGGTAGTTGAGACACCACAGGGAACATGGGTTTTTCATAATCATAAGGCATTTGAAACTCCTTTGCTCTTTTCTTTACCCAGCAGGTATAGGCGTTTGTAGCAATGCAGTTTCTTTCCCCACCTTTTTCTTTTCTTCGGACGTCGTACCAAGCTCTCACCATTCTTGTCTTCAACCTTTGAGGATCTTCCCCTTCTCGGTAAAAGTAGCATTCCACTGCGAGACTGTAGCGCTAAAAAAAATACTCGAGGTGTCTACACACTCGAAAAAGAACAGAGTCGCCACCGATCTTTATTTAATCCAATAGGAAAGGGAAAATGTCGAATAAAACCCATGAATAAAAACAAATGAATAAGACGGTCATCGCAACCAAATTAGGGTTCGGGAGTCGGTTAAGCAAGGGGAAGGTATTAGCACCCCTCACCTCCATCGTACTCGATGGGACCCATTTAGTTAGTTTTATGAATGAGTGTTTGCGTGATGTTTGTGTTCTTTAATTTATTAATCAAGAAAAGAAAAGGGGTTTTTATTTTTTATTATTGTGAAGAAAAAGAAATGATTTTTTATTATTATGAAGAAAAAGAAAAGATTTTTTTTATTATTATGCTCGCCAAGACGTTTGTATCTTGTGCCTACGTATTCCCTAGTGCAATGGGAAAGTCAGAGCAATCGTAGTTCGGAATAAAAAACTACGAGTTTGTTGGTTAATTTTATGAAGGATGTTTAGTGTTTGGTTCAAAGGATCAAAGGTATTCAAGAGGTGTGCACCCCTTGTCACTTAATCCCTTTGATTTAATTAAGAAAGATTTTTATTTAAAGGATCAAAGGTATTCAAGAGGTGTGCACCCCTTGTCACTTAATCACTTTGATTTAATTAAGAAAGATTTTTGATCGTTTGATTTCAAAGGATCAAAGGTATTCAAGAGGTGTGCACCCCTTGTCACTTAATCACTTTGATTTAATTAAGAAAGATTTTTGATATTTGATTCAAAGGATCAAAGGTATTCAAGAGGTGTGCACCCCTTGTCACTTAATCACTTTGATTTAATTAAGAAAGATTTTATTAATATTTTATTCAAAGGATAAAAGGCATTCAAGAGGTGTGCACCCCTTGTCACTTAATCACTTTGATTTGATTAAGAGAGATTTTTAATATTGATTCAAAGGATCAAAGGTGTTCAAGAGGTGTGCACCCCTTGTCACTTAATCACTTTGATTTAATTAAGAAAGATTTGTTAATCGTTTGATTCAAAGGATCAAAGGTATTCAAGAGGTGTGCACCCCTTGTCACTTAATCACTTTGATTTAATTAAGAAAGATATTTTTAAGTTTGATTCAAAGGATCAAAGGTATTCAAGAGGTGTGCACTTCTTGTCACTCGATCACTTCGATTTGATTAAGGAAAAACTTCTTATTTTATGCTTTAATCCAAAAGAATCGAGGTATTCAAGAGGTGTACACTTCTTGTCACTCGATCTTTCGGTATGGTTTACAGAATTTTTGTAAAAAAGAAACTCGACGTTGGATCGAGAAATTATTTGTAACGACTTGGCGTTGGACCAAGGTTTATTGACTTTGAATTGAATGAATATAGAATTTTTGGTATTTTTAATAAGATAAGAAATAAAATTGAATCTAAAAAAAACGTGTTTTTGGTAATTTTATATCAACTATCAATTAGAAATTAAAAGCAAACATTAATAAGAAAATAAAAACAATTAAGAGAAACTAATAATAAAAAGGGAGGAACAAAATGGGCTTAAACAAGTCAAAATGGAGGTGTAAACAAATATTGGGCGCTGGCCCATGATGTAGACCCGAGAAATTGGTTCAAGAAAATCCAAGACAAGGGGGGTGTGTTATTGTAACAGGGGTGTAGCAAAAGTAAATCGGATTGGGCTATGTAAGACCCGACCCATGTTAACAAAACTAAACTAGTAACCCTAAACAAATGAAAAAAGGTGCGGCCTACCTCTCCGTTAATCTCTCTGCTATTACACTGAACATCTCTTTCTCTCAGTGTAAATGACAACAACAGAGATCTTCTCCATCTTGCATCTCTCGCTCTCGCACAAACAACAAAGACATCTCTTCACCTCTCTCGCGATTCTCGGTTTCACACTCAAGAGTAACACTTACGCAGAGAACAAAAGCATATTATTAAGAACAAGCACACATCAAACATTCAAAATGTAAACAGAGATTCAAATCATTTTGCAACTACATCTAGATACACAGTTCACAAAGTTAAAAAAAAGTACCAACTCTGATTGTTCTCAGAGGTGAAGATCCACGGTGAGCTCGATTCCTCTCTTGAGCTTCTGTGTGTTTAATTGTTGCTGTTGTTCGATGATGAATGATATGAAGATGATGAAGGTTCGATGATGGACTTGATGACGAACGTGAACGGAGTTTGTTGTTTGATGCTGAGTTCGTGATGTTGAATCGAAAAACGAAATGGGTGAGACCTTTCTGAGTTTTGTTTATCGTTCTTTAATCTCTCTTCTTCTTCTACATTCTGAAGGGTTATGAGTTTAGGAAAATGATGATGATTTTGTTTTGGGTTTCAATGAATTCATGTCTGGCTGTGTTTGACAAATGATTTTGGTGATTGATGAACTATGGTTTTCAGTTTTGTTCTTGCGGCTGTGTATTATGATTGAGAAATGATGAACAAAATCTTTTGGTTAGCTTTTGCGGCTAGGGTTTTTTATGTGGCTCTGCCGTCGGGTTTCTTGCAGCCTCCTCTTCTTTTATTCTCTCTGCTCTGTTATATAGTGCATAGGTTTGGAGCAATTCTAGGGTTGGATAGAATTCAAATTTGGTCCGGAATTATATGTGGGAAGTTTGCAGTGAACTTTTATGTAACAGTTTTGGTTTTTTCCAATTCCTTGCAAGCTTTCACTTTTCTGTTATTTGTCATCTTTTGAAGTTCATGCTCTTGCCCTTGTGTGAAAAATGCTGATTTACTGCAGTAACTTCTGTTTTGTCTTCTACTGTGAACCGAAATTTTTGTGATTTGTAGTAGAAAATGAACTTTGGCCTATGATTGATCTTTGAATGATGTATGAGGCTTTGTTATTGCTTATGAGCATGATTGAAAAGCAAATCTCCTTTGAAACGATTCTGATTCCTTACACAACCCTAATGATGAACTTGTAAACTCTTCTTGAAAATGTCTTATATGTTCACATACTTTGAATCACGCATTCTAAACATCTCTTTCTCTTGTTTCCTGTGCAGCGGCATTGGGCATTGATGGTAGAGCAAGAAGAAATTTGAATGAAGTTTGAGCGAAGTTTGAAGATTGGAGACATTTAAAAGAAGAGGATTGAAGACAAAAAGAGAATTTAACTTTGTGTAACTTTTTATGTAAAGAACTTTGTAAACTTTGAAACTTGTAATGAATTTTTGCAAATGAATCTCTATCTTGAATATTGCACACAAATAAAACTTGAATTGTGATGTACAAATTTTAATTGAATGTAATACAAATATGGCCTTGAAATAAGATTTGAATGAAATCTTGTGTAAGAACAAAGATTAATCACCGAGAAGTATAACCTGTAAATAATAATGACAATCTTGCCTTCTCAAAGAAGTCTAAATTTTCAATTCAATTCCTTTTTAAACCAAACTTGCATAGTGAGCAAATAATTAATAACAATGCCTTGATCATAATACACACCCCCAAACATTATCTTTGTACCATGACCCAAACTTGTAACTCAATTAATCAAAATACATCATGATTAAGAATTCCAAATTCTTGCATATGACGCTCAATGAAGAAGAAATGAACCGAGAAACTAAGAGGCACAGTAAAACCCATCAATGATTCTTTAAACCAAAGACTTCTTCTATGGACAGTTCTCATCATATAAATCACCGTCTTTGAAAGAACGACTATGGCACGAATTGAAATTAGAATTTAAGAACAATTTAAGTCAAGAGACCTGACCTATAATAATTCAATAACTTCTATTATCTTTTAAGTATAATTAACTTTCGATCTTTGAAGATAACTTGTAGACAAACATCATTTATGATAGTGTGCAAAAAGAAACGTCACAAAGTGTTCAACGTTGAAGGAGATCTTTGAAATCTGACTCGAGAATCGGTGAAACGTTCAAAACAAAAGGTGAACCCTTGCTATGCAAATGATGCGGATGGAACGCGAGATTTTAGGTCAAAAATTGGGGTGCGACAGATGCCCCTATTTAAGTTTCCTCTGTCGAAGACATGAAGAGACTTAAATACAAAGTACACAATTTTTGTCATAAGATCGCCGCAACGATGCTTATGACATGAATGCAATGGAAACCTTTTTTAATGCAACATGACGCGAAAGGGACTTTGAACACCACAGGAGACATAGTGTCTCAAGAGACAAACTAATGTTGGAGAAACAAAGGAATCACCGACTTTTACTGAAGGTGAACTACCAACTTTTACTGAAGGTAGAGAAACAAAAGAATCACCGACGTTTACTGAAGGTGAACTACCAACTTTTACTGAAGGTAGAGAAACAAAGGATACACCGACGTTTACTGAAGGTGAACTACCGACTTTTACTGAAGGTAGGGAAACAAAAGAATCACCGACATTTACTGAAGGTGAACTACCGACTTTTACTGAAGGTAGAGAAATGAAAGAATCACCGACGTTTACTGAAGGTACATGAATCTTCATCTGGACATCGACTTTTTACTTGAAGATGCGGGAATCTGGTCATCTGGATACCAACTTTCACAGAAGGTACAGGAATCTTCATCTGGACATCGACTTTTTACTTGAAGATGCAGGAATCTTGTCATCTGGATACCAACCTTCACAGAAGGTACAGGAATCTTCATCTGGACATCGACTTTTTACTTGAAGATGCAGGAATCTTGTCATATGGATACCAACTTTTACTGAAGGTACAGGAATCTTCATCTGGACATCGACTTTTTACTTGAAGATGCAGGGATCTTGTCATCTGGATACCAACTTTCACTGAAGGTACAGGAATCTTCATCTGGACATCGACTTTTTACTTGAAGATGCAGGAATCTTGTCATCTGAATACCAACTTTCACTGAAGGTACAGGAATCTTCATCTGGACATCGACTTTTTACTCGAAGATGCAGGAATCTTGTCATCTGAATACCAACTTTCACAGAAGGTACAGGAATCTTCATCTGGACATCGACTTTTTACTTGAAGATGCAGGAATCTTGTCATCTGGATACCAACTTTCACAGAAGGTACAGGAATCTTCATCTGGACATCGACTTTTTACTTGAAGATGCAGGAATCTGGTCATCTGGATACCAACTTTTACTGAAGGTACAGGAATCTTCATCTGGACATCGACTTTTTACTTGAAGATGCAGGAATCTTGTCATATGGATACCAACTTTTACTGAAGGTACGGGAATCTTCATCTGGACATCGACTTTTTACTTGAAGATGCAGGGATCTTGTCATCTGGATACCAACTTTCACTGAAGGTACAGGAATCTTCATCTGGACATCGACTTTTTACTTGAAGATGCAGGGATCTTGTCATCTGGATACCAACTTTCACTGAAGGTACAGGAATCTTCATCTGGACATCGACTTTTTACTTGAAGATGCAGGGATCTCTTCATCAAAGGTGTAAAATAAATACACTCTTGATCCAAATTTCATGAGAGGTCTAAATGATCAGAGACAAAAATCAATCCAAGAATGAGTTGGAGAGAAACGGTCAACAAGGACTCTTCCTCACGAGGAATAAGATCATGTAAGGATTTATCCTATCCAAAATGGAAAGGAAAGCTAAAGCAAACACTCCCACGAGGGATAAACTCAGTGGGGAATTCAGAAAGGATACACACTTTTCTGCTTAGGGCTGACACTCTATTGGAGAGAGAGAATACACTACTTGGTGATAAACACAACCAAAATAGATTTAGGATTATTAGGAGATGCAAATGTGCATGAATGATATAAGTATGAATGTATGAATGCCATGCATATGCTGACAAAACAGATAAACTGGGGATCTTCAACGCATCATAGTGTAACGGGATACTCGACTAATCTCGAATAGATGGAGACTTCTACTGGAGATGAAATAAACTTATGCTGGAGATGAGAGAAATCCGATGGGAATTACATCCATTGGGGAAATAAACCTTAGAGGGATACCACACTTGTCGGAGAAACTTGCTAGCAGCAGAACCACGCCTACTGGGGTAACCCAAAGCGAAATCTATTGGGAAAATCAATGATCAACTGGAAAAAACCCCAAAACTCTCAAGGTTTCAAACACTCTCAATATTGCAACAAATAAACCGGCCGGAGGAGAATCACCATCAATCAAACAAATCATGATTTACAAATCATTGAAGAATCTTATGCACTGTTGTAAATGAGGATATGAGATTTTATGCCCCTATGCCTGGCACTCGGAAGGAGATTGCCCCTAAATGATGAACCCTTTAAGTAACTGGCTACACTATTTCAGTAATGTAACATGCCCCAGTGTGAGCCTTTGAGAGACCTTGTCTCGAGGTAACTGCCCCAGATCAACTGGATCTTGAAATAAATTGCCCCAAGATGACCATGCTTGGTAAGAATGTGCCCATGGTTGAATCACTTGCCGATAATTAATTTCACACAAATTCAACTCCTTTAGTGCTAAGTGTTGACTTGCAAATAAAACAGTTAATTCAAAAATGGTAATTTTAATGCAACGCATATGGAAATTTTGAAAACAAATCATTTATTGGATGATAAAAGTATAACAAAAGGTGAATCCTTATGAGGAAAATTTTTTTGAAATTCAATTTGTGAAAGATAATGTGACAACATGATGTCAACACAAATGATTAGCAAATAAATTAGGAGTCAAGTTAACGCAACCTTGCAATAGTATGCTTTCAAAAGAAATCTTGCTTCAATTAGGTCTTTTTAGGGTTGTAACGTGGCCAGGTTCACGGTTTAAGAAATAAAGGATATAGGCTCAAAATTTGATTTAAAACCACCCATTCTTCGTGATGTACTTCAGTCCTAAGTTCAGTTAACTGACACATGTATTCAACTTCCAAGAGGAGTTACGAATGATGCTTGAGAACCAATAGATTCTAAGATAGGAGTCACCTATTCTTCTTTGGAAGTCACACAAGCTTATTCTTGCTTTTCTTTTGACAATGATCTTTTATGACATTTCAATCCAGCGGGATGCCCTAATTTTTGCCTAAGTCTCCTTTTTAGGTTTTGACTTAGCGGGCCTTTCTATTTTTCTAATTCTCTTTTTTGGAACAACTTGTGTGACGTTTGTCCATTTGATTTGAGAATTTGTAGATGGTGACTGCCATGTTGATGGTTCAAGAGAGTACAACCATTGTAAGCTTTGGGTTATCACTATTCTTCGACATTGTGTACGAAGAGAGGACACAGTTGAACCTTTTTTGGGATGGTTCTTTTAGAAATGAATGATTCTCTTGGAGATCAAATTAATTAGTCATTGTAACTGAATAACTACCTTGCCCCAGGTTTTGATTAAGGGTTTCAATTGCGTGCAGAAAGAAAACACCTACTTCTAAGGCTCAAAGGGGTTAACGAGGGATTATCATCCTTATATCTCCAGTGTTTGGGGATTTGAAAGAATGCCTGTACATCATTAACAAAGTTTTATTTGAAAGCACACTGATGCAAATTGGGTATTTCGTTTATCATCATCCTCCAATACTTGCTTAAACAAAAGTAAGATAGAGAAAAGGAAATATGAGAAACATAAACATAATTTTTTCTTTTTTTTTTTTTTAGGAAACAAAATAAAATAAAAGGAAGAAAGAGTGAATACGAATGGACCGATTCAAAACTTGTATGCTCATTTCATTAATATTACCATTAAAGTTAACAATGTTCAAAAGCAAATAAACACTTAGCAAACAAGTGAAAAACGAAATGCAAGTGATAAAAAGTGGCTCAATGATCTTCTTTGATTGGCTTTGAGGAGACGATTCAGGAAGTCATCACACTGATCATGGCATAGGATTGGTGACCATATTAGGACTGATATCCTTGAAAGAGAGTATCTCATTGTCAACCAGATCTTGAACTATTTCCTTCAGGACATTGCAATCTTCAATGGAGTGACCTGATATCCCACTATGAAAATCACACTTGACGTTTG